>NW_020837956.1:23029550-23095403 GCF_003676395.1 Aethalodelphis obliquidens
TTGTCTTTTTTTTTTTTTTTTTTTTGTGGTACGCGGGCCTCTCACTGCCGTGGCCTCTCCTGCCGCGGAGCACAGGCTCCGGACACACAGGCTCAGCGGCCATGGCTCACGGGCCCAGCCGCTCTGCGGCACGTGGGATCCTCCCGGACCAGGGCACGAACCCGTGTCCCCTGCATCGGCAGGCGGACCCCCAACCACTGCGCCACCAGGGAAGTCCCTCCATTGTCTTTTTAATTCCTCTCCCCAGCCTGAGACTGTGGAAGGGCCAGAAATAGAAGGAGGGGGCTGGGGAGAAGAGCATGCCTCCTCCCCTTTCTAAGTCCCTTCGGCTGAAGGATGGTCTATTCTGGGAACAGGGAGAATATGAGCATTAAAATGGATCTGAGATTAAAGTTTTAAACTGGACTAGACTGGCCTGGACTTCCTGATACCCAAGAGCGACCACAAAGCTCTGGGATTAGCCCCAGGTGATATTTAGGAGACAGGAATGGGAGCTCAAGCTAGTGTTGCTAAAGGCCGTGAAGGGAGGAAGAACAAAGCCATTTCTCCCTTGGGGTCCACCAGGTTCAGACAGTACAATAATCCTGTTGCAGGAGCCTGAGGGCCATGGGGCTTTCAGCTGCCAGTAATGGAAAACCCATCTGGGTCTTACACTTTTTGTCTCCTGTGACGAGACGGCCTGAGGTCAGGGGTTCCAGGGGCCGCTCACTGTCACAGTGACAAATAAGCTCTCCACCTTCTCCTTCTGCCATCCGCACTGTGCCCACGATGTCTTCTCTCATGGCTGTCACTATTCCAGGCATCACACATAGACCTGGCAAGTTCCAGTCAAAGTAGAGTGGCATTTCCTCCCTTGTGATTTCTTTCAGGAAAGCCTCTCGCAGTAGCCCCCAGCAGACTTCTCTGAAGAACCCATTAACCAGAATGGAACACACTCGTACTAATTCAGTCTTTGGAAAGCTGCCTGAGGTCACCGTGATTGGCTTATTTCCTGGAACAGGCGTTGAGGGAGGGTCAGCACCTGAGGAATGTCTCCCTCTGCCATCAAGGCAGAAGGGCGCAGGGATGGCCCTTGATCAGGTAACCAGTAGTGTCTGTCACAGTGGTTCACACGACAAGCTCCGGGAAAGTTTTGCTGGGCTGCAAGCTCAGCGTGAGGCGGCTGCGCATATGTCAGATGTGCTCTTAGGCGGCGTTAATAGGAAGATCCAGAGCAAGGGAGGGGATGCTCGTCACCTCTGTGCAGCTGGACCACACATGAGGGATCAAACTCCTGGGGAAGAAGTAACCTGAAGCTCTTCCAGAGGAGGGCTGGTGAGAGGTCTAGATGTACTGTTTATGGAGGTGTGGCTGAAAGAATAGGACATTTAACCTGGAGGAGACTTAGAGGTACCTGTCTACGTGGGGAGCCATCTTGAATCCTTTAGAGCAATGCCCGAAACAGACGGAATTACTTCCTGTGGTTCCAGAAGGCACAGCCAGAACTGGAAGCAGTTCTTGTCTCAAGAGAAAGGATATGGTCAACGTCTCCATGTGGTCATTAGAGCTGCTTTTCAGTGAATGAAGGGGCGGCCTCGGAGAGCAAGGGTCCTGTAAACCGAGGCTGTATGGCCTGGTAGGGAAGATGTTGAGGCAGTTCTTATTTTGTGGGGAGGCTGGACTAGATGTATTCCAGGCACGGATGTGCCCTGGAAAGTGCCTGAGCATTACAGCCAGAGGGTCCTGGGTGCGGCTTTGCCACTTACTATCTGTGTGACCTTGGGCAAGTCACTTAACCTCTCTGAGTCTTACCTTTCTCATCTACCAAAATGAGGGTAACAGCACCTGCCTCACAGGGTGGTTGTGAGATTTGTAAAGTCTGTGGCACGTAGTAGGTGCTCAATAATGAACACACCCTTGATTCTCCGGCACGTCCTTTACCTTTGGAGAGAGGCTGGCACAGTACTTCTGGCAGCCAAAAGTTTCCTTAGAAGTTTTGGTGGCCTGAAATAAGGGCAGAATGAGAGTTTTTATGACAAAGGTGAGGCCCAAGCACAGCACAGCCCAGGCCAGGCTCCCTGCCCCAGCGGCACCCTCAGTTTCCCCAGCTGGACCTGTGCAATCTGGAAGGACGGTACCTCTCAAACCCTGATGCTGGGTCCAGAACAAGCCCAGGGCTGTGGGCCTTCTTCCCACCACTCTGATCCGGTAGTCAGACCAGAATACTCTGTAGTCAGGGAGGACCTGTTCACGTGTTCCCTCTTCAGGGAGGAAGAGTGTTGACGTAGGGACTTGGCCTGGGTCAAAGTCACGACCTTCTCCCGGGGATCCTATGGCCCTTCCAGCTGAAGGGCGGGGGTTGTTATTAAGGGCATTGTGCTGCCCTTAGTCCAAAGTCCATGGCTCTGGACAAAGTTGCTCAGGGCTCACGGTGAAGCGGGTAAAATGTTCATGACTCCTTGTCTCCTTCTGCTAATAGGTTCTGTGAGTCACATCCACCTGGGCCTCCCCAACCCATGGGAACCAGCCTGGCACACTGTGGGGGACACTTGGGGCCCAGAGGTACTGGGGCACACAGGGAGCTGTGGCCCGGCACAACCATCAACAATATGGAAGTGAATGTGGAACAGTGCCGGCTCTCAGGACCTCAAGTCTTTCTTTAGTTCTGTCATCTGTAAAATGGGAGCGTTAATTCTCACCTAAATCACCGAGTTGTCTGACGAACCAACGAGAGAATGAAGTGAGAGGGCTTTGTAAATGGAAAACGCCCTTAGCGTGGATTTTCGGGGAGTTCACGGCCAGAGAAGATCATGGAGTCAATTCCATCACAGCCCCCGTCCTAAGGGTGGCACTACCCACAAGGCCCTCCCCTGCAGCTGGGTGAGTGAGGGACGGGGCTGTGCGTCTCCTGGTGTGTGTCCAGATGTAGATGTGCGAAATTTCCAGCATGAGTGAGAGTGACTCAACCTCAGAGATTAGCAATTAGCAGCTTTCATCTGAAATCAGAGTCAGAGGCTGGGCCTCTGCTCTGTGTGGGTGTGTGGGGAGGGATTGTGGAAAGCGAGGCTATCGGATACCAATCCTGGCTACACCGCTATCTTGCCTCCTGACCTTGAGCATCTCACTTCCTCTCTCTGAACCAAAATCGCTTCCTCTGAGAAAGAGGAGCCGGACCACACATCTAGAGGAGTGTGTGTGTGTGCGTGTGATGCTTTGCAAACTTTGACCGAGGTGATGGCAGTGCCTGAGGCTGTTGTCCCAGCATCACTGGGCAAGAGGAGGGGACCGTGTCCACTACAGACTGGGCTGTTCAAAGGCCCCTAGGGAAATGAAGTCTCAGCCTTCTAGGCTGAACCCAGCTTCGGGAGTGACGGGGGGCTTAAGCGTCATGCTACTCAGTGCAGACGGCGAGGTGTGCCCTGAGGTGGGGCTGTTGCTTTTTTCCTCTGACAGTGTGTCTGTTCTGAAGTTCTTCCCTGGCCCTAGACATCCCTTCCCTGCCCTTGGCTTCCTGAGATAAGTTGTAGTGAAGCTAAAAGAAAGAAAGAGCTGAATGGTCCCATCTATGGGATGCGGGGACTGAAGATGGGACAGAATTTCTTGGCTGCCTCAGGACCTGTCATCTTTGAAGGGAGACATTTTTAGGTTATAGGCTCCCCACTCACCAAGATTCTGAATAAGAAATGACACGTCCTAAACAGCTCTGCGGCTTCCACCAAACTTTTGCTGAAGACGTGGACCACCTGGGGACAGGACGCAGCAAGGTGGCTGAGAGCTTACGCCTCGGAGTCATCGGGCCTGGGCTCAAATCCCAACTCTGCCACCAGCCCACCGCCTGATCTTGGCAAGCGAGCTACTCCGAGCCTTGGTTTGAGCTAACGTGTAATAGGGAATAAAACAGGTATTTCATAATGTCACGGCCTTCAGTTATAGAAGGACTGATAAGCTCAGCTCCTTTTGGAGTTTATTGAGGGGGTAGGATCAAACGTCTCTCTTCATCAGACAGGTTTCACTAGATCAGCGTTTCCCAAAGCGTGCTCTGTGGGACCCGGGGTGTGAGGAGACGTCGTGCAAACAGAAGGGCTGGTGCTGGGAGTGATTTTGGGCAATGCTGTGAGTTTAAGCACAGGTAAACAGCTGGGTCTGCCGTTGGGCTTTTCAGAACCTTCACTGGGCTAAGATGTCTCGGGAAGCTCCACACTTGAGCGATGTGTGCAGTGTATCTGACCAAGGAACTCTTTTCGCCACAAGGTATAGCATGGGACGCGTTTTGGGAAGCGTTCCATTGCAGACCCTTTTCTCTCTCAGCTCCCAGGAAGCTTCTGTTTCCATCTGAGGCTGGCGCAGAGGAACCACTTCAGTCAGAGTCTTGGTATATTTATACCACACCCCACTCTGGGGTGCTGGTTTTCTATTTTTGTTTTGCTGTACATATATTTTTTTTAGTGCAGGATGCCTCAGAGGCTGTGTGGAAGTGAGGAGGGTGGGGATGGCATCACCTGGAGATAAAGAGCCCACGGTAGGACCGAGGGCAATTCTGAGCCATTAGGAGCTGTGGGCAGGGGCTGGGGTGCAGGTCACTGCAGCCACGATTCTGATCACCCCTCGGAAGACTGGGATGACTGCAGCCCCTTGGGGAATTCCTTCGAATTCTGATTATTTCACCCTAGGCAATGAAGAAAGGAGGGCAAGCATCAGCAAGTTTATGTCCTGTAGGAACTGCCTAGGAAAGTCAAAGCGATATTGGACTGGCCACTGCTGACCTCAAAAATGACATCGTTTAACTTAGCTCTTCTAAGAAAGACAGAGGCAGATAGGCCGTGGGCAGGAAGCCCTGGCTTTTGATGAGGTGGTCTTGGGTGCGGTGAGCCAAGGGGAGCTCAGGGCCGGTTGTGCCGTGGTCACCCCCAGGGCCGAAGGCCAATCAGTGTGTCCCAGGGGCCTGCCTGCAGCCGCAAGGAGCAGCCAGGAGCGCCGGCACACAAGGCTTGGCCGTGTCCTGCCTCCTGCATGTGCCACCACTTCTTTCTTCGACCCCTGGATCCCCAGTAAATAGGTCTCTCTCTGTATTTTTCAACTGACCTATGTGGGTGGGTGGGAGGACTGGGACAAAGCAGCCTTACCCACACTGCCTTTATTTCTCTAGTGTATTTCAATCTGCAGGGAGCAAACCATTAGTGGGGAGAGAAATCAATTTAGTGGGTTGTGACCAGCATTTTATAACATGAACTAGAATAGAAAGTATTAGAATGCATTGGCTGTAGTAGGGGTTGAGTATTGCTTCATGAAAGAAAGACAGACGGGGAGACAGGCATGGGTTGTGGGGTCAAAGGCCACTGTGGATCGTACTCAGTGGCACCTGGAAGCCACTGGCTCGCTGATTCCAGGCGCTAGCACCACTGCAGGATGCATCTGCTTCCGGGTCTATCCTGGGCTCTGGGGCCCAGTCCCAGGCTGTGTTGTCCCTCCACACCCAGAGGAAAATGTACCTGGAAGAGAGGTGCCCGCAATGTATCTCACCCCTGAGCTGCGTCTGCTGGGTGTGTCCTCAGACCGCAGAGGGGGAGTGGCCACTCCCTGGCAGTGCCAAGGGTACACGATGACAGAGGCAGCTGAGCCTGACCCTGGTCTCCATGGACAGCATTTATTAGGTGCCATTCTCAGTGTGAAGACAGATAGGCAGGAGGGGCTGAAGGGAGGCCGTGGCAGCTGCGGCCTGTGGGGTCCAGGGGCTGCCCGGGGTGAGGGTGTGGGCGCAGGGGCATGTCACCCACACGTATTGCATATTCTGTGGCAGTGTGCCCAGGCATAAGGCATTGGGGAAGCAGAAAGGCTGCCTTCAGTGGGAGGGGGTGAGGGAGAAGCAACACCGGCCTTCCAGTTCCCTAGGAAAGACCTGGCCGGAGACCGAGCAGTCTGCCGTGCTCTGCGAGGGCCATTCGGCCTCCCTCCCCACCATCTCCCTACAACTTTGGTCGTGGCTCCCTTGGGACTGACGGGACAGGACCCCTCGAGGGCAGGGTCGCACACCGGACAGAGGCACCCCAACATAAACACAGAGGGCAGCCCCGGCTCCTGGGCCCTGCTCTCTGTGGCACCTGGGCAGCCAGGACGCTCCACACTGACACGGCATTCACACACAGGCCAGGCCAGACTTCCCTCCCGTGGTGCCCAGAGGCCGGAGCGCAGGGTCAGGGTGGGGCTGAGGCTGATCCCCCTGGGGGCCCCCACTACAGCTTCCCTGAATGCCAGGGCTGGCCTCGCTCAGCAGTGTTAAGGAGCTGACACGGGAACAGTAAGAGGGGGCAGCTGGAGGGGGAGCGGCCCCTCACCCATCCCTTGATGCTGTCTGAGTCATGGTCCCAGCTCTAGCTCTGGGCCCTGACTGTGGAGCCCAGGCTCTCACCTCCAACTGCTGCTCTGTACCTGGGCTTCTGGGTTGCAGGTGGGGTAGGCAGGGGGTACACCTGGGAGGAGCGTTCCTTGCTGCAGCTATGGCTTATCTCTAGCTACTTGGGACACAGGCACCAACACTGGTTGTGGGGTCAGGGTTCACGTCCCAGGAGGATATGCCTGCCAGCTCTCTAGGCTGCTCTGCCCAATTCCCCAACTCCTAGAGCTCCAGCTCCTGGCCTTTCTGCTGTCAGCCCCAGCTCCGCTTATCTGGCCCTAAGGACTCCCCTGTTTGTAAGTAGGAAGTTCATCGACTGAGTGGTCCTACCCTGCTTCAGCAGCCCACTGAGAGCCCTGCCTCATGGCCAAGCAGAGGAGCGGCTGAGCCCAGCACTGGCTCAGTCCTGGGCTCTGGTTCTGGTCTAAGGCCCAGTTGCCCACACAACGCCAGGGTGTGCAGGCTGGGAACTTTGCTTTCAAAGAGCGGGAAGAGGAGTCGAAAGAAAGAGCACTTAGGCTCAGAACAAACAGCCTGGTTCTTGCTCCCCTCTGCCTTTTGCTACCTGTGTCACCTTGGGCAAGTCATGTCACCTGTCTGGGTCTCAGTGTCATCTGTAAAATGGGCATGACAACTCCTGCCCTGGTGACCTAACTGGGGTGTGGTGAGAATCAAACGAATGGGTAGTCAGGACGGGGTTTTCAAACTCATTTCACGGATCTAAGAGTCGGTTATTAGCAGCAGCGGCCAGTGATGGCAAGGAGGAAGTTTTCTGTTTGATTTCAAGGGCAGTGTCTGGAAGGCTGGACTCCCTCTGGCCCCACATGAGGATGTGACTGGAGGCCAGTTAGCTCTCACCTACCAAGGGGACCACCCTGCAGACTGTTGGACCCCTGCCTCCCCCTTCCCTTCTCCACCCCTTCTGCAGCCTGCCTGTCCTTGCTTCCATCTGCCTGCCCTCTGGGGACTAGCTTTAGGGACTGCTGGGTTTCCATTTCCTCCATAACTGCAAAGCCATGCAAAACAACACAAAAGGTAGTGGGAGACTGGGAGACACAGCTGGGGATGAGGAAAGGGAGTGGGACTGTGTGGGGTGACCTCGACAAAGACACCCTGACTTTTGGAGCCAAGGGAACGTGGGAGACCTGGCAGGACAGAGGTATAAATAGAGATGCAAACTTACACGGAACACGAAGTTCCCTCCGTAAGGGACAGGGGGAGGGGTGATGGTCTGGTTACCAGCAGGGCCTCTGCGAACTGGGGAGCTCCTTATTTTTCCAAAGGGATGGGAGGCTCCCAGCTTCTGCCTTCCCTCCCCGACCACCCCCCCCCCAAAGTTTCACATTTCTCGGAATTTGCAGGGCGCAGATGCGGGCTCCAGGGGTCCTCAGAGCCCCGGCTCCTGCCGGCTGGTGCAAGCAGGCACAGTCGGAGATGGGGGGTGGGGGGAGGGTGGTAAGGGGTGTAGGGGCGCCAAAGGCGGCTGGGGCGGTCTCTTCGCCGACCCCGCTGCTCCTCCGGGCAGGAGCCCCCCGCCCCGCCCGCGCTCCCAGGTGCTCCAGGCCCCGCAAGGCGTTCACACGGAGCTCCTGCGCTTCATGAGGCTGCGGAAGGTGGACAGGCTGTGCAGGCCCGTGGACACGGAGCTGATGGCGGAGCGCTGCGCCCCGCTGCAGAGGCAGCGGTGCGAGGGCGTGTCGCTGTAGCGGCCGCCCCCTCCCGGCGACGAGTGGCTCTGCTCGACGCACGTGTCGGACGTGGAGAGGTCGCGCGGGATGATCATGGGGATGGAGTACTGCAGCTTCTCGCGGCTCTTGTACCAGAGGCACGAGCACATGGACTGGAAGTGCAGCACCTCGGCGTAGACGTTGCGGAAGCCGCCGCCGACACCGCCGCCGCCTGCCGCAGCCGTGGACGAGGCGGTGTCCGTGGTGTGCGCACTGCCGCCCGCGCCGCCGGCGCCGCCGCCCGCCTGCCCGTTGCGCGTGAGCAGCGCGCGGTGCTCGGCGTCGCGCTTCTCGTCCTCGGCGTTCATGGTCATGAAGCGCAGCACCACGAGGTTGAGGAAGGCGCCGATGACCGTGAGGCCCGTGAGGATGTAGACGAAGCTGAAGGCCACGTACTGCGGCTGCGTCTGCAGCGCCTGGTCCTTCTGCAGCGCCACGTAGTCGCCGAAGCCGATAGTGGTGAGCGTGATGAAGCAGTAGTAGTAGGCCTGGAAGAAGGTCCAGTGCTCGTAGTAGGAGAAGGCCGCGGCGCCGATGCACAGCGTGCTTATGCACGAGAAGAAGCCGATGAGCACCATGTTGGCCATGGAAACGTCCGCGCGCCGCATGCCCAGCCCCCTCTTGGCGCGGTGCAGCAGGTACTTGACGAAGGTGTTGATGCGCTCGCCCAGGCTCTGGAACATGACCAGCGTGAGCGGGATGCCCAGCAGCGCGTAGAACATGCAGAACACCTTGCCGCCGTCGGTGCTGGGCGCTGCGTGGCCGTAGCCTGGGGGAAAAAGGGGAAGAGGAGATCAAACACGTGCTAAGGGGCTGCCCTTCCAGAAACCTGCCTCCCTTCCCCCTACTCTCCCCTCTCCTTCCCCAGCCTCGCAGAGTCTGGCCTCTTTTTCCTTTGGCCAAAGAGAAGGCGACTCACCGTTATGGGTGCATCCTTGTCCCTAGGCACTGTGCTAGTTCCTTGCTGATGATTTCTCATTTACTATCATGACCACTCCAGGGGGTAGGTAGGAAGGAAAGAGGAAGCAGGGAGGGTTAAGTGACTTTTCCGGGGTCACACTGTTTGGAGGCAGAGCAACGTGCGTTTGAATTAGAGTCTGTTTGGCTTCAAAGACCTGACCATTTTCTCTACCCAGAATAGGAGCTGACTCGTGCTGCTGTTGGGAACTTAGTCTAGAGGCAGCGTGGATAGCGTGAAACAGTACTGGCAAGTCAGTTGGGATACCTGGATTCTAGTTTAGTGTCTGTGGGCTTTGGACTTTTTCCTTCTCCTCTCTGGGCCTCGGTTTCCTTGACTATAAGGGGTGGAGGTTGGACTGAATGAGTCCTGCATCCTGTGATTCAGTGTGAAGGGAGGGACCCTGGGGGTCCTTGATGATTTCCTTGCTTCCAGCCAAAGCATATGGGGGTAGTTCGCCCCTGGGGCCCACCAGTCTCCCAGAGGCAGCTGGCCCACCCATGTCAGAGGAGGAGAAAGGAGACAGTGCCCTCCCCCCATGAATCAGTGCTCCAGAGTCCTCATCAAACCCTCTGTGGGGCCCTGGGATCATCCTCTATGCCTGGCCCCAATGTAGGGTCTCTCCTCATGGGGATGTGGCATTGCCTTTGTCAAAGCAAGGGCCCTGGTTGTCCTTCCAGGTGTTGCTATCACCAGTCAGACAGTCTCAACCCTATCACGCCCAGCCATGCCCCTCAGCCCTCACCCAGCCAGGAGCCAGGCAGAGGCAAAGCCTCCCTCTGAGCCAACCGTCACATGGCCTAAGTCAAGAGTTCTGCCTGGAGACCTAGAGAGGAAAGGACCCTAGATGGGAACTCAGAAGCCCTAGGCACAAGTCTGGCCCTGTCACTAGTGGCTGTGTGACCTTGAGCCAATTACTCCCCCTCTCTGAGCATGTTTCCTCATTTGTAAAATTATGTCTGCTGGTCCTGGCCCTGCTTCCTTCACTGAGCTATTAAGATATTTATTACTTTTATTAATAGGATTATTATAATAAAGTAATGCTTTCCATTTTTCCCACCTTTTAAAGCCTTATCAAAACTTAACTGAGGGCTTCCCTGGTGGCACAGTGGTTAAGAATCTGCCTGCTAATGCAGGGGCCACGGGTTTGAGCCCTGTTCCAGGAAGATACCACGTGCCACGGAGCAGCTAAGCCTGTGCGCCACCACTACTGAGCCTGCGCTCTAGAGCCCACGAGCCACACTACTGAGCCCGCATGCCACAACTACTGAAGCCCAAGCACCTACAGCCCGTGCTCCGCAACGAGAGAAGCCACTGCAATGAGAAGCCCGAGCACTGCAACGAAGAGTAGCCCCTGCTCGCCGCAACTAGAGAAAGCCTGCGCCCAGCAACAAAGACCCAATGCAGCCAAAAATAAAATAAATTTTAAAAAATTAAAAAAACCAAAAAACTTAAAAATGCTGCTTCTTCTCTGCAGCCATCCTGGGTTGCTCACAGCTGGAAGTGATCCCTGCTTTGAGTGGCCCTGAGAATGTTCAGCTTTGAAGTCCAGGGCCAGTACTACCACCAACCCCTACTCTGTCACTCAGGTCCCCCAACTGTAAATACATATGTACGCTAAGTACTAGCTTGGGGTGGGTGGGGGTGGGCACTGCTGGACTTTGTCATGTTCCTCCCTACCCCCCCCACTCACTGCCAGCCATGACCATGGGCTATGCCCAAAATATGTTTGTTGAATTGATGGCAAGGCAGGATACCGTCTGCTTTGGTATGGGATCTGAATTCAAATCCTGACTCTGCCATGGACTGTGTGTTTTCTAAAAAAGAAAACCTCTCTGAGCCTTAGTTTCCACATCTGTAAAATGGGGCTCATAAGTAGCACCTGCATCACAGGACTTTTGGGGAGAAATAAGTGAGATAATGTGTATAGCACTTAGCACGGAGTCTGGTACATATGAAGCACTCAGTAACAGCTCAGTAACAGCTCACAATGCAGTGCCAGGTTTCCCTCACATTTCCAAGAGATCACCTAGGCTGGCAGACGGCTCATTTCCAGTAAGCTTGGCATCTCTGTCAGCCTAAAGCCATGTGAATCTTAAAGCTCAGGGAGGTCGGGGGACTGCTGCCGGGGTATGTGAGGCTGTGGGCCGCCCTTAGAATGGGCTCCCCTGCTCCCTGACCGTGGCATCTAGCTGGTGACTGTGTCACCCTTTGCCAGGGGCCTGGATAGCTGAGCTCTTGAGCTGCCATGCCTGGCCCGTCTGCACCCCAGCAGGGTGAGAACAGATTGTGCCCGCCAGCTCAGCCACAGCAGCCAGACCACAGCTCACCTCGACAGCTGGGCAGGCTCCGAGTCAGAGCAGCTCATCATCCTGCCCTTCCCTGTCCCCCAGGCCTGCGCAGCATAGGATGCGGGGGAGGGCACAGCACTGTGGCCACGGCTGAACAGGGATAGGGAGGCATGGACCAGCCCCGGCTTGACTACAGGCTGGCTGTGTGACATTGGGCAAATCCGTTCCCCTCTTTGGACCTCTCTCGTCTGCTCTGCACTCTGGGGGGTTGAGCTACAGCTGTTAATCCCCACCCTGGCCACCACTGCCAGAGCTGCTGTCAGAAGTAAAGGAGAGGGAATTCCCCGGTGGTCCAGTGGCTGGGACTCCACACTTCCACTGCCAGGGCCCCAGGTTTGATCCCTGGTCAGGGAACTAAGATCTTGCCAGCCGCGTGGCGCAGCCAAAAAAAAAAAAAAGGAGAGACTGGACGTCAAAGCACTTTGGAACCTGTGGAGTTCACGACAGAAGGAGCAGGGAGGGGACTCACAGGGGAAAGTCGGCCTGAAAGTGCAGTCCTGAGCGGCAGGCAGTCCCTGATGGGGTCAGGCAACTACATCCCAGCGTCAGGGAAAATGACCCCCTCTCACCACCATTGCACCTCACCTGTGTCTGTTCATAAGCTGTAACTGCCCCCCGGTCCACCATCCTTTAGGAAAACCCAGTGCCTGCCGGCCTGGCAGCCTCGCTACCCGCTGTGGGCTGCCCACAGAGCCCCCCGGCCCCAAGTCTCATGCTCCGCCACGGCCACTGTCCTGTGCAGTGTTGCCCCACCTTTGGGGTCTGGTGCCCTCCAGGGCCCACCCTCACTTCCTACCACACACTGAGGCTGCGCATCTTATCCTTCAGATACATTTTTAACTTTAATTCTCCAACACTTGCTGCAAGGTCGTTATTATGACTATCTCCACTTTATAGTTGGAATAATGAAAGCTGGAGGAGCCTCGTGAGTTGGCCAAGGCCACTAGACTTTCTGACTCATCGCTCATTCTGATGCCTCAGAGCCAGTTTATCACCCAGGAAGGCGATCAGGATGGGAAACTGAGACCCGAGAGGAGAGCAGTCCATTTGGAGCCCCGTCCTCAGCCACTGCCCTGAGCTGGATGGGGCGGAAATGGCAACAGGGGTGCAATGCCAAGGCATTCAGATGCTTCTCCAAGCATCGGGCCTAGGGTCAGCATGCCCCCGCCCCTTCGCCTGTTCTATTGTCACTGGGTGAAAGGGCGAGGGAGCTGGGAGGACCTGCTGACGTGGGCACCCAGCTTGGAGGGGCGCCAGCTGGGGTGGAGCCACTCCCAGGGGGCCCTGGAACTTCTGGGAAGTAACTGGGAGTTTGGCAAGGCCTGTCTGCCTGCCAGCAGGCCTGCCGCCTGCCCAGTGCTCAGGCTTGGTTTCTACCAGGGAGAGGGGGCAAAGGGAGTCCCCGTTTTCTCCTTCCTGTCCAGCCCTGCGCATCTCAGGATGAGGCGCTCCATCTGTCCTTGTGTGTTGCTGACATACACAGAGGCTATGCTCCGGGGCTGATTCTCTGAGGATCCTGCCTCCTAATACGTGATGGAGCGACCATCCAGAACTCACGCCCTGACCCTGAGACTCTCGACCCTGCCTCTCAGAGAGCTGACTGGGGCTGTTCCTGTCCCCTCTTCTCCCAGCTACCCTTCCTGAATCCACCATATGCTCAGAGCCAGAAAGGTCCTTACTGACCATATGGTCCAGTCCTTATATTGTACAGATGAGGCGACAGAGGCCCAGAGAGGGAGAGTGACCTGCTCAAGATCACACAGCTAGTGAATGGAAGAGCCAGGACTATAACCTGGGATATTCCATTCCAAACTCAATGCTCTGTCCTCTGCCCTATGGCTCAGTATAACCAAGGTTGACCTGTTCATTCAACCAGAGCCCAGCAGCCCCTGCTTGGGAGCAACCCAGCTAGGAGATGGCCTAGAAACCTGGCTGGAGCATAGAATTTACCTGAGGAAGCCAAGTGGCTAGATTTAAAAATTATGTGGCTGGACATAAATATTAATTATGAATATTTTGAGACAGCAGGAAAAATTAGGTGGGATGGGAGCCCCGGGGCCTTAGTTCTTCTATTTTCCTCCCAACATCACCAAGGGCCTCAGAAACTGGCCAAAGCTCTGTCTTCCAGGGAGATGCAGAGGGTTGGGGGGCCATCCCTCCCTCTTACTGAACTTTTTCTCTCTGTGGACTATTTCCTTCTAGTCGAAGCACAAATAATCAGTCTGAGCCCTTGGTCATGGCCTTGGCTGGATTGAACTCAGCTGACTGTTCCCATTGACCTCACATACCTGCCAGCTTGAGTGCCTGACCTCTTACCCCTGGCCTAGCTGGCCACAAAGTTAGAAAGCTGACCACAGCCTTGGGTGGAAGAAAGAGCTTGGGACTAGGAAGCGGGAGATCTGGGGGTCTGACCTGGCCCTAACCATAACCAGCTTGTGCCTTGGGCAAGTCCCTTTTCCTCTCTGGGGCTCAATTTTCCTCATCTGTGACATGGAAAGACAGGACAAGATAAAGGGTTCCCACCTTTTCCCCCTGCTATGGATGCCTTTTTTGTTTTTTTTGTTCACCCACACCCATTCATACAGTCTAAATTTTTAAATATTTTACATATGAAGTATAATATGTTGATCAGTACAGTGTAGCTACTACCTAGAATAGGCACTGCATAGATAATTGTGAAAAAATGAATTATTTTCCCATCAAAATTAATTAGGAACTCATTTCCCAGTCAGAACTTCTGATTAGCATGGGATAACTGATTCTGAGACTGAACTGTTATTATTATGCTTTTGAAATACTGAAAATGGATATTTCTACTTTCCACGGGGATCTCTGCCGTTTAGTGGTATAGGTGAGAACAGACTCTGGAGTCAAACAGCTTTCAGCTTTGGCCAGGTTACTTAATCTTCTAAGCGCCTCAGTTTCCTCATCTGTAAAATGGGAATAATGATGCACTTACCTCATAGAGTGGCTCTGGGGATTTGATGAGTTAGTTGACTTAAAATGCTTAGGATGTTGGGATCAATAAATATTAATCATTAGTATGAATATTTTGGGGAACATCAAAATTAGATGGTCTTTAAAGTTCCTTTCAGCACTGACATTCTGAGATCAGTGTTTCCCAAAGGTAATTTCCTGGAATACCAATTTCATGTACTATTAATAACTGTTGGATGGATGAGAAAAGTGTTGCTTGGTTAAATGAAATTGCAGGAATGCTGAATTCAACTGCATTTGTTGTCATCTGATTTAAGTGGAGGCTTCATCAGAGCCACAGACGTGTTCAAGAGCAAGGTCAGTTGAAGTTGGGAGAATGTGCTTAAATTTTCCTGCTAGTATGACCTTGGAACACTTCTCTCACAGTGCATATTGCTGGACAAGTGTTCCCTGGAGCACAGTTTGGGAAACGCTCCTCTGTAGCAACAAGAACTCTAAGGTCCTTCTTCCCGGTCTCTGACTTTGAGATTCTCTGGTGTCCCGTCTCTGGTTGGCCCAGCCCTTCCGTAGATTAGAAACACACAGCCCTTGGCAATGCCTAGCTGCAACCTGTTTCTTGGTTTCCCCGCAGACCTAGTTATCTAATGTAAATATGGCCCTGGCTGGGCTAATGTTTGCCCTGAGAGAAGATGGATGAGGTGACCCGTGGCCAGAGGTACCCAGAGGCTGTGCACTCTGGGCCAAGCTGGGCTGATGGAAAGCTGCACCTGGGGAGGGGGTGTGACCTCAGCATGCTGTCTGGGTCTGGTGGGGCAGCCGGAGAGGACTTGGGGTTTGAGGGAGATGGGGCGGCTCCAGGGGACTGGCTGTGAGACGTAGGCACCCCCAGAGGAGGCTGAGCTCTCCTGCTGGGCCTGCAGAGGGCACCTCAGAAAGGTCCACGGAGGACCCTGAGGCACAGACAGGGAGCCGCCCCCTTGATCTGGAGGTGGCAGCAGTGAGAAGCCAGGAAGTAGGACCGGAGGCTCCGCAGGGACCTAATTGGTGTGTTAAAGGAGATGGGGCGGAAGGAAGCTGGCCCAGGCCCTGGGAGGGAGGGAAGAAAGAGGCTGCCCAGCTTGGTGGAGATGGGGAGGGGAGCGCAGGCCCTCTCCTTCCATCCTGCAGGATCCAGCTCAGACCTTGCCTTTTCCAGGAACCTTGGAGCACCTCCCCAAAGCTGGAGGGACCTCTCCCTCTGCCTCGCTCTCAGGCCTGGATTTCTGCAGAGGAGCTCTGCAGGGCTCTGAGCCCCCGGAGGGCCTGCAAGTCCCCTGTGTCCGGCACAAGGCCGGGTGGGTGCAGCTGCTCAGATAACGCTGTTCAGCCCAGACAGCCCAGAAGTATGAGATGTGGATGAGAGAAACTTCCCCTAGACACCCAGCAGTCGGCGGCAGCAGGGGTGGGGAATAAGAGGAGGGCCCTTTGTGACTCACAGCTCCTGCCCTCCCTGTGGCCCCCAGGACTCTGCAAAATGAAATCAGCCTTAGGGCCCAGAAGGAATCCCTTGCTGTCCCCGGCCCTGGCCAAGGCCTGAGCTAGGCCTGGGAAACCACTGGGGCCTCAAGGACCTGGGTTGGCAGGAGGGACCAGTGTGCAGAACTGGGTCTGGAGTTTGTCCCCCTCCAGGCCAGAGCGCCTGGGAAGGACAGCTCGGAGGCACAGCACCGCCCCCCCCCCCCCGCCCTGCCCCTCTCCAGATCCTCTCCTCCCATCCTCCCGGCTCCTCTTCCAGCTCTTGTCCCCACTCCCCACCATGGTCGTCCCCCTCCCCCTGCCTTCCTCCCCAGCTTCCCACGTGGCGGCCCACTGCCCTCTCCTCTGTCTCTCTTTTAGCTCTCTTCCATCCGCAGGTGCCCCTATGACTACGGTTCAGGGTTCTCTGATGTAGGACAGCCCCCCTCCTCTGCCCTCCCCAGGCCCACATGGGATTAGGGGGAACTGAGGGGGGTGGTGCTGGTGTCATGGAAAATCCCCGCGGCAGCCAAGGTCAGTGTTTGCAGACACAGCCTGGCCTGGAGCCAGGCCTGCCTCCCTGGCCAGCTCCCTCTGGCCTATCCCAGAGGCTGGCTTTGCACAGGGGCCCTCGCAGGCACCCCAGGGCTGCTCTGGGTGCCTGGGGCCAGGGGCCGCGGGAGCCATCTATCCTGGAGTATGGGAGACTATGTAGTCAACTCGTTCATTTTATAGATGGGTAAACTGAAGCCCAGAGAGGGGCAGGGACAGAGCCAGGACTGAAATCCAGGGCGTTCTGATCTAGCTCAGTCCTCGCTGCAGAGCGGAGTCCTCTGAAGTCTGTTCTGGTAGGACTAGGAATAGTGAAGGCTGTCGTAAACTTCCAGTAAATTAAGGGCTAGCTTGAGGTTGGGCTAGACTTGAGGTGGGTGATGGGGCCAGGGGAAGTAGACCCAGATGATCAAACCACAGTCCTTGACCACAAAACATTTTCCATGTGAAAGGGAATCAGATGAAACATCTCAGTGGAAGCACTTTGAAAACTTCAATGCCCCGCCCAAAGAAGAGGTTGTTATTACACAAATTATTAAGACGCTAGGCAAAGGTAGGAAAAGTTTTAGGAAGAATTTAAGACAGGACCTGAGGGAGGGCTAGTGGTGGAGAACTTCAGTTTAGATACGTGGAGGAGGTGGTATTTGCCCCGAGCTCTAAAGGATGGGTGGGAAATGCAGGGTTCTGACGGAGGGGAGCTGTTGAAACAAAGACACAATGCTAGGAAGACACGTGGCATGTTAGGGGCAGAGGAAATTAACTCGAGGCCAACGGGCATGCTCACAAATGAGGGGCGGAGGGGGACGGGCAGACTCTCTCAGGAAGGCAGCTACGCGATATGCCTCAAGAGCCTTGAAAGTGTGTCTGCCCGTGACCCTGCAATGCCACTTCTAGGAATCTCTCCTGGGAAAATAACCAGAGATCGGAACAAAGATTTATGAACAAGGATGTTTATAGCAGCATTTTCATTGTGAAAAATTGCAAACAGTCCAAATGTTCGCCAATAGGGTTTGGTTAAACATATTAAGGTATATTTATGTGGGGGAGTATTGGGTAGCCATTAAAGTGCTGTTCTTAGAAGTCTCTTAATTACATAGAAAACCACCATCGAAGGTTAAATACAAATGGTAGGATACAGCCCTTTATGTGTAATGGGATCCCACAGTAAATATACAAATATGAAAAATGCAGCTATACACACACACATACACACACATAGAAAGAGAAGCTGGAAGGAAATATACTAAAAACCTCCTAAGAGTTTATCTTTGAATCATGGGCTCATGATTACTTTTAATTTTCTTTTATAGATTCTATATTTTCTACAAAAATCTATTACTAAGTATAAAGAAATGAATTATAAATATTATAAACCTATTTATGAATAGGTTTAAACCTATAGGAATAGGAATAAACCTAATATGAATATTATAAACCTAACAACAAAAGTTCCGGGTTATTTGGAGCAGAAAGTAGAGAAGGTTGGTATGGTGAGCAAGGGCTAAAATGGGAAGAGCTTGGAAGGGGAGGTGCAGGAATCCAAATCTTAACTTGAAGACAGTGAGGAACCATTGACAGCTTCTGAGCAGGGGAGGTACACGCCAAAGAGGTATGGAGATGGATTTTCCTGGCATCCCTATGTGTAGGGGTGGGGATGGCAGTGGGAGATGCCAGGCAGGGGGCCTCTGCATGGTCCCATTGTCAAGTGCTCAGGCCTAAAGTAGGTTCAGGAGGGGAGAGGGGAGGGGAGGAAGGGAGGAAAGAGGAGGAAAGGAAAGGAGAGGGGAGAAGGGAAAGCGTAGATACAGTGTGTGAGATGCTCTCGTGTTTGTGGATTTAAACTGTAAGGCCCACGAGGGCAGAGATTTTTGTCTCTTTTGTTACTACCAGATTCCTCACACTTAGGAGTGCTCGGCACGTAACTTAATAAATCTCTGCTGAATGAGTGAATCAAGGAAAGGAGTCATCAAGGATGAGCCTGAGGGTTGAATGGGATAGAGCCAGGGAGGATGGACAGAGCACGAGGCCCAGAACGGGCAGTGTCTCACACAACACAGGGCAGCTTCACTGGGTGAACCCGGGAGGGTACTGACCTGGGGGCTGTGAGGTCTGTTGTAGCCCAGCCACTGCAGCAGGTGGCCATGGCCCAGGCCTGTGGCCTGTCTGTATCCTATGACTAGCTGGATGGAACATGTGTGAGCTTAGAACTTGTAACAGATTGGATCTGGTGGGGTTTTAATTAAATGAATCCACCAGGGACAGTCTGGCATTGAGAAAGGAATTCTACAGCACAATTGAAAGTGGACTTGGCCACCTCAGCAGATGGCTGGGATGCCAGTCCCCCCACCCCCACCCTTGTGCTTCTTGAAAGGCTGTGTCTGTAAGTCTGGCATCTGGCTGGCCTGAGTCCTACACTTAAACTCTCTGGCTCTTCCTGTTTTGCCCACGGAGGAGAAGCAGGCACATGTTGGCATCTCCTTGTCAGACTCCCCCCAAAAGGGATTGAACTGCTCCCAACAGGAAGCCTTGTTGGGTCATGGGGGCAACAGTGGCCAGCCTGGGTGTTCCCTGTTGGCTGCACCATGTGTCCTGGAGCTGAGCCTGCCCAGAGCCTGGCTGCCTGAAATCGCATCCTGCAGGCAGTGTTACATGCGGCGAGGTGGACCCCAGAGGGTAGGGTACGCACGCACGGAGTTAAAGAACACCCAACCAGGAGTCGGGGGCCTGGCTCCCATCCTCCTTCTGCCACTACCTTGCTGTAGGACAGGACTTGAACTTTTTCCTGTAAATGGCCAGATAGCAAATATTTTAGGCTTGACAGACCTTATGGTCTCCTGCAACCACTCAGCTCTGCCATTGTCTCAAGAAAGTAGCCCTAGACAGTATGTAAATGAATGGGCGTGGCTATGTTCCAAAAAAACTTTATTTACAAAAACAGGCGGTGGGCCAATTCCGCTCACAGGCTCTAGTTTGCTGAGCCTGCTGTAGGGTCTTTGTTAAGGCATGTCAGCTCCTGAGCCTCTGTTTTCTTACCTATCAAATGGGAAGTTAGATTAGAAGGTTATTTCTTCTCAGACAAGTTATATTTTAGGATTTAATAAATTGCTAGCTCCCCCTGCTCCCCATACCACGCACAGGCCCTGAGGATAGGGGTGAGTTCTGAGCAGGGGCTGGAGCCCAAACCTGCACGTGGAATTTGTATCCACAGCTCTTTGGAGGCATGGCTGCATTTTCCCATTTCTGAACACTGTTCATGCTCCTTTTTTGTCCCTGATGGGCTTCTACTCCTCCATCAAATTCCATTTCACAAGTCACCGGCTCTGCAAAGCCTTCCTTGATCCCACCCACCTAAACAAATCAGTGCTCCTGGAGCCCTTTGCTCATCACTCACCAGTCCACAAACATTCATCCATTCAACCAGCAGACATTTTTTGAGTCCTTAATATACGTAGTGCTCTAAGTTCTAGAATAATAACTATTTCTGTGTTGCACTTAAGCAGCCCTTTGTCATTTACAAAGCAACTTCTATGCATTCTATTGTTTGAGCTCGCACAGCAATCCCTAGAGGAGGTATTTACTATTATTATTTTCTGTTTTACGGGTGTGGAAACTGAGGCTCAGTGAGGTAAAGTGTTTTATCTCAGGCCATAAATGCTAGAATCAAACTTGAAATTCAAAGGCTCTTCTCTTTCCATTGTACTTGGTCGCCTCAGGACTCTCCAGGGCCGGATGGAAGTCAGAAGACCGGGGGTCTGCTTCCAGCTGTGCCGCTGTATGGTCACAGGTAGGACCCTGCCCTTCTCTGGGCTTGGGGTTCCTCTTCTGGGAGGTGGAGGAGATGTTCTTGAGGTCCTGTGACATTCTAGGTTTCTGGGCTTACAGAGGGGCCAAGTTCCCTCCCCTACAAACAATGAAGAAAGCAGTCATCTTGGTGGGACAGTTGGGTCCCCAAAGCAATGGCCCTGAGCCTCCAGGTGCGTGTTAGGCCCACAGATGCTGGGGCCCTTTGCAGAGCTGTCCTAGTCAGCACTGAGCAGAGGCTGTGCATAGGGTGAGAATCCTTGGGCTGTCATGGGAAGGGGGAGGGTTGGAGATGGGCTGGTCCCGCTGAAGTAGAGAGGCAGCCAGAGCTGACTCTTCAGAGACAAAATTGTCCTCCCACCTCACCCCGCACGCAGCCTCCCAGCGCAGGAGGCCGCAGAGAGTCAAGCAGGAGATGGCCGCACGTCCCTGCCTGAAGTCTTGTGGGTCCCCAGGTTCTCCCTTCTGACTGCTGAGCGCTAAAGGGGCCCCTAGCCCCACCCTCATCTAGCCCTAGGGACCAGTCTCTGGAGCCTTTGAGCTTTCACTCCTTTTTGCTTCTTCAGCTGCTTCCTTCTTCCTTCTTTCTTCCTCTTTCCTTCTTCCTTCTTTCCTTCTCCTTCCCTCCTCTGCCGGTTCCTCTTCCACCTCCTCCTCCTTTTCATCTAATTTTGTCCTCTCAGTCTCCTTCTGGACTCTGAGGACAGGGATGGCGTCTTGTATTTCTCAGGCGCTCAGTGCCTGTCACCCAGTAGAGCTAATGGTAATGGTGATAGTGGTGATGTAGTAGCAGCAGTAGTAATAGTAGTTGATCATAAAGCTCACATTTGTGGAGCATCTGTGCGCCAGGGACTGTACTCAGCGCTTTACATTATTTTATTTAATCTTCACAAAAACTTTATGGGGTAGATATTATCCCCACTTTGCCTATGAGAAAACCGAGGCACAGAAAGTTTCCCTAACTCATTCAAGACCCCACAGCCAGTGAGTGGCTGAGTCAGGGTACAGATTCAGACCTGCTGCCTCGTGCAGCCTAACCCGTATTAGTTGATTAGATGCTGCATCTGGAAGGCAGGTGCCTTGGTTTTGAGCCGAGGAGACTGAGCTGAGTGGCTGGGTGACAAGGCCACACAGGTGTGTGGCAGAGCCAGGGCGAGTCCTGCTCTCTTCCTTCCACATCCCGGTGGCCTCCGGGGTCTCTGGGCTGGAGTCAGGGATCTGGGTCCATGGCCCATCTAAGTGGGACCTTCATGAATCGCTCCTCTTAAGGTCGTTCTGGAAAAGTCATGGCAGCTTGCTCCCTGTCTGTCAAGCATGTGCTTTCCCCAGCTAAGATGCTTCCTCTTTCCAGCCCTTCTCCCAAGAGGCCAGACCCAAGAGTGTGATGGGTCTCCCCAGAAGACGCCCTCCACCGGCTCCAGCCAGGCAGGAGGTGGTGGGAGAGCTCAGAGCCAGCCCTGGAAACAGCTAAGGGGGGCATCTGGGGAGGCTGAGTGGGCAGGAGGGGCCCCAGGGAGGCTGCAGCACTTGGCTGGTCTTGAAAAATCAGCTGGAAAATCATCAAAGCAAAAATGGCTTTACTCCCTCTTAGCTGCCCTTGATTAATTAATTGAACAGATATTCCTCAAGCACCTACTACTTTGTGCCAGGCACCAAGCTGAGCGCTGGGAGAGGATGTGAAGACGGGGCTGGCTCAGTCCTGCCCTCTGGGAACAGAGACAAGCCAGTGGGCAGGTGAGAGAAGACTGTCCCTGAAGTGAAGAGTTATCGCTGGATGTGGGGAGTCTATGTCAAAGGGGCCCTTCTGTGATGGTGGGACTGCAGGCACCTGGAAGCCAGGAGTTAGAAGGCACAGCAGTGTTGCCAGTGCTCCTGTGGCCGGGAGCAGGGCCTCTGAAGAGGCCCCTGGATATGGGGAAGCATTGCTCAGGGTGGTGTGAACCCCTGGCTGCTGCACAGAGCTGCTTGGCCCTGCTTGTCACTAGAAATTGGATCAAGGTCAGTGTCTGAGGCCGTACTCTCTCTCTCTTCCTCCTTCCTCCTTCTCCTCCTCTTTCATCTTCTTCTCCTCCTTCTCCTTCTTCTTCCTTTTCCGTCTCCTCTTCTTTTCTTCCTCCTCCTCCTCCATCTTCTACCATTTACTTTTTTTTTTTTTTTTTTTTGCAGTACGCGGGCCTCTCACTGTTGTGGCCTCTCCCGCTGCGGAGCACAGGCTCTGGACACGCAGGCTCAGCGGCCATAGCTCACGGGCCCAGCCGCTCCGCGGCATGTGGGATCTTCCCGGACCAGGGCACGAACCCGTGTCCCCTGCATCGGCAGGCGGACTCTCAACCACTGCGCCACCAGGGAAGCCCCCCCTGCCTTCCTTTTTAAAACACTCACAGCCTCTGGTGATGCGTGGCTGGCTGCTGTGTTCCCACCCCATCCCCATTGCCTTCTCCCAGGAAACCGTCTTCCTTGTCTGGGCCACAAGCATCCCCTTCTCTCAGCTCTGCACACAGCATCCATCTCTGCCACTCACTTGGCCTCTTGGCAGACGCTGCCTGGCATATTTACCCACCACCTTATGCACAGTGATGCCTCTGTGAGCAAACCTCCTTTTAGTCAAGTCTGCCTGTGCAGGGTGGAGGTTGGGGGCGGCTGGCCCGGGGTGGGGCTGGGCCCTGGACAAGGCTTTTGAGAGATGGTCAGGGTCCAGGTCTGGTCCCCTGAGTGGGGACTCGCCTCCTGGCCTCCCCTCTGTGTAGCTGGGTCTGGGGTGGCAGGTGGGGACCGGGAGGGGATGGAGTGTAAGAGGAAGGAAGGGGAGAGAAAGAGGGGACAGTCACAGGCCAGAACAGAGCCTGTGCCTTCGCTGTTCCTAGTGCACCTACTAATAACTGGAACGGTATCAGGAACTCAGCCCCCCTTGCAGCAATCTTCTCCAACTCTCACCCTGATTTTCAAGGTGGGCATTATTAACTCCATTTTGATGAGGAAACTAAGGCTCAGGTTAAATACTACTTGTCCAAGGTCATGCAGATAAAAATTGGAAAAGCTGGGATTCAACCTAGATCTTTTTGCCTTCGAAGTCCAGGCACTTTCAGGTGTCCCTGGGACCCTTCACTTTGCGAATAGAACATGGAAAATGTGTCCCGCTGGTCATCATCCTAAGACCACCGGAAGCCCCTCAGGGTAGGATCTGGGTCTTAGAGGCGTAGGGCTCTGCATCCATCCTGATGACGTCCTGCCAAGGATCCTCTCTTCTGAGCCCCTCCCCTGCTTTCCACCAGAAATTGAATGGCCAGTCCTTTCTGTCCCAGCGAACAGCTCCCTGGAGGTTCTCTTTAGAGATTCCTGGATGTATCAATCAGGTCTGGAGCCAGACAGAGCAGGAGGTGAGGAGAAGAGAGCTGGGGGGCAGGGGCCCCGGGCCCCCAGGGAGGCTGTCTGCGGTGGACATGTCTGGTGTGGCTACCCCCTTCCTGCCTCTTCGGAGCTGTCCTGCAACAACCCTAGTTAAGGATGGGCCCAGGTAGCACCTTTGTACCCTGCACTACGGATTGGACTAGGGATGCATACCTGATCTAAGAGGACCCGAACTATCAGCTGGGTGGACCAGTCAGGTTGTCTCTCCCAGGGGTTGTGATGAGGGCTGAGCGGCTGGGTAGTTTTGGGGAGCTGAGCTGCAGGGTTACAAAGAATTGGGTCCTAACTGAGACCAGGGTGAACCAAAGCCACATGCAAGTTGGGGTTATTGGGGAAGAGAAGCCAGAGTGAACAGGAACAGCAGAGACAGGGATGGTGTGGCCTGAGAGCGATGGAGAGAGAGGCCTAGGCTTCTGACTGCGGGTCTTTGACACCAGCTAAGTGGTGCTGTTTCCTTTCAGAAGTCCCCTTTTACTCACACAGGTCCAAGGGGGCACGGTACCCTGGCTAAGCTCCAGCCGCTCCAGAAGGAGAAGCCAGGCTCCCAAGCACTGTGTCCCAGGTGTGTCTGGCAAAGTGAGCAGCGCAGCAGAAGGGCCCTGGATGAGTCTGGGGAGACGCATAAGGGCACTGCACACTATAGTGTTAGGGGCATTCCTGCTGAATCCACGCAGCAGCCCTATGTGGCCCCTGGGCAGGGACGGTCTCCATCCGATGGCTGGGGACATTGAAACCTGGAAATGTCTCACCCGGAGTTGGACCTGGTACCCAGGCCTCCTGATCGCAGGCCTGCTGCTTCTGCCATAACCCACACTGCCTCTCTGATCCCCTCTCTTATTAGGTAGCTGGGTGACTATGGGGTTAGAAATACAGTGTGCAAAGTACCTAGTACAAGGCCTGGCATGTGGAAGGTCTCAGGAGGTGGGAGCTGTTGTTAACATTATGTTTTAAAGCACAGCTCTGAGCTGCCACTCACCACTCAGAAGCCTTCCTTAGTTCCCCAAATGCACACAATACATTCTAGGGGTTTCCTGGCCCAGCACGTAGGCTGTGCACAACCTAATGCACCCCCAACCTGGCCTGCTCTCTCCTGGCTCCCCAACACTTCCAGTCCCCTCTGCGCCTCACCTCTGAGCGCTTCCTCATGTTGCTGGGCTGCTTGGAGTTCCCTCCCTCCTCTCTTCCCTCCTCCGAGGAGGGGCAGCTCCAGGGCTGCCTCTTTTGGGGCACCCTCCCCTGTCTCCCAGTTGGGAGAACGGTACCTTCTTCTGTCCCTGCCACTCTCTGCCAGGTATTAAGTTTTGCGTGGAGGTGGGTGCCTCTCGCACTGGCCCACCTTGCCCGGTGTCTGTGGTGGATTCCCAGCAGATGCGTGAAGCTGGTCTGGAAGCACGGGTTGGGTTTGGCAGGGAGGCCTTGGGCTTTGGCAGCGTGGCCCCCGTGGGCTCTGTCTCCTTCACCTGCTTCCCACTCTCCTTGCTGGTCATGGCTGGTGGCCCAGACAGCTCTGGGCTGGCAGGGAATTTGGGAGCAGATGCCAGGAGATGTGAAGGAGGTTTTTCTTAGGCTCAACACCCTGCCCAGGGCTCAGGAGCTCAGATGGTGTAGGTTGGCACAGTGCCCAGGAGGAGAGGGACTCCAGGCAGCAGGGACTTCAGCCTGAAGCCAGCTGCCAGGACCTTCTCTCCCTCTGAGCCAGCCTGTAGACATGGTGTCCTCACCCCTACCACTCACACATGCATGCGTGCGCACACAAGCACACGCACACGCACACACACACACACACACACACTCACTCACTCCAATACCCCACATGTCCCCCACTGTGGCCTCTTGGCATGACCCTGTTCATCATCCAGGGCAGAGAGTACAAGAACCAGGGGGCTATAGGGTGGACACACCCAGGAAGCAGGAGAATCTGCCCTTCGATAAAAGGAGAGGAGTCCCCTACAGGACTTGGCCTCTGGGCCCCCCGCTCTTCCTTCAAGTTCCAGGCCCTCAGGGATCTAAAGAAGCCACCAAACACAGCTCTTCCTCCACACAGGCCTGGACCCAACCGAGAGGCTAAGATTCCGCCCCTCTCCATGGAAGCACACTTCACTCAACCCTGGGCCCTGTCGGAAATGCTCCTTAGGTGGAATGAAATGAGGCTCAGGCCATTGCTTCTCAGCCATCTTCAGTGGAGACACAAGCAGCTGTCCGCATCCTTGGGACACTGCCCTTTACATAGAGACATGGAAGCAGACACGCATCCCCCAAGCCTGCCTCCCGCTTCCTGACTCACCCCGGGCTTGTCACTTCTCCTCTGACCTCTGATTTCCCAACCTTTTCAATTAGCTCTGCCACTCCACCAGCCTTGCAAGTTCTCCATCAACACTGTTGTTCACAGCCCAGAATCGCAGGAGAGCCCGGCTGGGCTGGGGTGTAATTGGAGAATGACTTCCTGGCTCCTATGGCCTATAGAGCATGCCTATTTGTGCAGGGGTGTCCCGAGCTTGCTTTCTGCAGTGCCTAGAGCTGCAAGCCGCGCAGAGTCCCCTGGACCCAGCCCTCCCCAGCTACTGCTTACAGTGCTGCTGTGCCCTGCCCTTGGCTTTATTCAAATGATTCAATGACTCTGTCACTGCTCCCTCCTCCCCAATTCAAAACGGTCTTAGCTGAGCTTTATACAGTGCTTACTATGTGCCACTGCTCTAAGCGAGCTAATATATGTTCCTCTTTTATTCCTCTAACATCCCTTATTCCTATTTAAAGATGCAGGAACCGAGCCACAGAGAAGTTAAGTGACTTGCTCAAGGTCACACAGCAAACACTTGGCAGAGCGAGGCTCTCCCCATACTGCTTCTCCTGCTCTCTCTGAGTGCTTTGCTCTTTTCCTCCAACTCCCATTTCAGAGGTGGTGAGGCCTCCCCTCCTAAGGCTGAACCCCTAACTACATGCTGCCCCGGCCTTGGGCTTTTCTTCCTAACCTTTCTCCTGGAGGCCCCCCATTTGAGGGTATTTTTAAATTGTCCTCTGCTAACTTCTCACTATTTGCCTCAAGTCTTCAGAAAAGGGAAGGGAGGGAGACAGGGAAGGAGGAAGGGAGGCAGGCCCACCATGCCCCTGTTGCTTCTCCCCTTACCCATCAGGATGCCCCTGCTTCACCCACTAAGACTACTCTCCCCGACAGCATCAGGAATTACCTGAGTACCAGACCCGGTGCCCTGTGGGCAGGGCTGCCTTAACTACATGGCACTCTGGGACCAATTAGAAAAGAAACGGGCCCCATCTGGGTGGATGCAGCCCCTGGGAGAGTGCACGGCTTGGTAAGCAGGCCGGACTTCAGCAACCCACACCCATCAGCTGGATTCTTTCGGACAGTCCCTAACCTGGACAGTCATACATGGCGGTCTTGGCTGTTGGCATCCTCATTTTCCTTCATATTCTGACCATGCTCAGCCCTGATGGCCGGTCCTCTTCCTCACTGGATACCCGACCCTCCTGCTTCCCACGGGTCCTTTGCAGTCTCCCCTGCTGCCTCTGCTTCCTTCTCCTGCACCCTGATTTTAAGAGTGGACCAAGATTCTGCCTGGGCGATCTGATTCTGGTTCTAGGGAGACCATCAAGGCCTCGCCTCCAGCTCTACTGCACACTGTCACCTGGCTGGAGTGTGTGCGCGCAAGCCTGGCTGGGCCACCGGAACCCATCCCTCCCACTGTGTGGCCTCTCTGTACTGCCTGATTCCTAGTAGTTCCTCAGTCAACCAGGCTGAACACCTTGCCTTCCCCTCTTCGTCTCCCCCCGGACCTAGTCCCAGCCATTCCTCTTTTCCTAGTCCTGCCCTTTCTTTCTGTTCCTATAGCCACCACCTAGGCTCTCATCCTTTCCAGTCTGGACCTGGGGAGTCGATCCTCGGTAACTTCCTAATCTTCCTCACGCCTACTTCCAGATCATACTCTACTCTGCACTTGTCACTGCTCTGCTCTAAAGAAGATGTGGCACATATATACAATGGTATATTACTCAGCCATAAAAAGAAACGAAATTGAGCTATTTGTAATGAGGTGGATAGACCTAGAGTCTGTCATACAGAGTGAAATAAGTCAGAAAGAGAAAGACGAATAGCGTATGCTAACACATATATATGGAATTTAAGAAAAAAATGTCATGAAGAACCTAGGGGTAAGACAGGAATAAAGACACAGACCTACTAGAGAATGGAATTGAGGATATGGGGAGGGGGAAGGGTGAGCTGCGACAAAGCGGGAGAGAGGCATGGACATATATACACTACCAAACGTAAGGTAGATAGCTAGTGGGAAGCAGCCGCATAGCACAGGGAGATCAGCTCGGTGCTTTGTGACCTACTGGAGGGGTGGGAGGGAGGGAGACACAAGAGGGAAGAGATATGGGAACATATGTATATGTATAACTGATTCACTTTGTTATAAAGCAGAAACTAACACACCATTGTAAAGCAATTATACCCCAATAAAGATGTTAAAATAAATAAATAAATAAATAAAATAAAAACCACAAGCAGGAAGGGAAAAAAACCAAAAAACAACAAACAAACAAACTTCCATGACTCCCCATTGCCTACAGGGAAAGAAGCTCACACTTTCAACCTGCCTTTCAGCGTCCTCCACCATACGTCCCTGACGTTCTTCTCCAGCCTGAGCTGCTGCACCGTACCCTAGGAGAGGGCTTTGGAGCTAACTTTTGGCTGTGCTTTTCCATAGCTAAGCTCTCTGGAAGGCTGCTGGGGGTGGGGGTGGGGGGTGGGGAGGGGCTGGGGGAGGGGTGGTTCTGCCCTTGTCGCACTTCCCACCATCCCCTGCCCCAGGCCAAGCCTTTTAATGGCCACCAGCAGCCTGACAGCTTCACCCTTCACCCTGGGCGGCCTGGATTAGAGTCCAGCCAGACTGAAAATGTGGAGGCAGGTCTTAGGGGGTGGTCAAGGGATGAAAGGAAGAGGAGCCTCTCCCAGCCTGCGAGTCACTCACCCTGGGAGACAGGCATGGCTTGGAAGCGGTTAGTGGGACAGCAGGGGCAGCATGTTTGCAGGGGGCGTTAATCTCAATACTCCCTTAGATCTGTGCAACATTTCAGTTTATCGCTTACTTTCTGCATGAGACGCAAGAATCACTATCACTCACCCCACTGAGAAATGAGGAAGCTGAGGCTCGTGCTGGTGAGGTGACTCGGTCAAGGTCACAAGATGTGAAATGTGTACATCAGAGGCAGGATGGAGTTTCAGGCTGGCGGGGGGTGTCTTTCACACCAGCCCACCTGCTCACCCCAGGCTGGACCCAGGCTTTCTGCGCAGCAGGAACCTCCCTTGCCGTCCAGGGAGGGGCTGGTTAACTCAGGCACTTGGTGGGGAGCCCTGGGGGAGGGGCTCATCTTGCCCTGCTCCATTCCTGGCCCGAATTGGCACCAGCACCTGGGAAGGGCAGCCGGCCAGCCACGTGCCAGTGTTACTTTAAAAATAAACCAGGGAAGAACGTGGCTTAAAAATAACCCTGGGGATGTGTGAGGAGCTAATTACTGCCGCAGCCCCCGGTCAGGGCTTCGAGGAGCGTGCATGGGCCCGTGGCTCCGTGTGCTGCGTTCCCTCTGCCAACCTCTTCCAGTCGGGGGCTGCGTACCAGGCCCTCCTGGAGCAGCCGGGGGCACACAGGGCCTCAGAATCCTGAGGGTGGAAGCTGGAGGCGGCTCTGGGCATCCCGGGCGGCCTCCCTCACCTCGGCCAGGACACGGGGAGGGGGGGGACGGAGGAGAGTACCCAGGCCAGGAGGGAGCTCCGACAAGAGTCTCTGGGCCTCACCCCTCTCTTCCCACTGGAACCAGCCAGGCTCCAAAAGGGACTCTGAAGTCCTGAGTGTCCCCTTCTTCTCTGCATGTGGTGTTGGCAGCCAGGTGGCTGGTTTTGCCGATTACATCTCCCTATTTAGGACTCCTGAACTCCACCAATCATTGTAACTGTCTCCTGAGGAGAACTCGGAGGCCCATCTTGGCCCGTCGGGGTAAGAATGCACGGCCCCCCTGGCTGCCCCCTTCTAGTTGCTTCCACAGACATCCCTGGCCTGTGAGCTCGCGTCTCTGGACCCTCAGTGCCGAGGGCTTGGTCTGCTGCCCAGCCAGGCCCGAGGAGCCCCCAGGCTCTTTTCCCAATGGCAGTCAGGGAAGCAGGAGCCACGCTCTCATCCCGCAGGCCAGGTTCCCGCAAGGCTCTCAGAAACTCTTGCAGATCCCCTACCTTCAGCACATCCTGAAGCGACAGGGAGGAGGGGACACAGGGCCCAGCAGAGGACGCAGCCGAGGACAGACGTGCAGGATCAAAGAGAAAAAGCAGAGCTTTCCCGGAGGAGGGAGGCAGAGGCCAAGACTGCTGGAAGCTGACAGAAATGATCAAAGGACAAGGATGGATGGGAGGGGCGGGGGAAAGGAGCAGCCAGGAGACGCAGGCAGAGCGGCAGTTGGGGGCAGGGGCTTTGGGGTCAGACAGACCCGGACTCAGGGCCCTGGCTGGGTGTCCTGAGCCAGTAATCTTGCTGGGCCTTGGGCCTCATTTGCATAATGGACATACTGATGACTACCTCATGGGCCTCTGCAGGAGGAGGTTTGTAAAGCATTTATGAAAAGGCCTGAAAATGGGGAGCTGGGATATTGTTTGTTCCCTCTCCTGCCTCTGCTGGGATCTGGCCCCTCTGTTCCATGTCAGGCTGGTCAAATACAAAGGATGCCCTACCACTCTCTCCTCCCCATGCTCCTGGAACAAGCTGTTCAAATGTTAGTTACACCATGTTTTCATGGTCAATGTCTCCAGTGGTCACCGCATTGCCAAACGCACTGGTTGCTTCTCTGCGGTCATCTGACTTGATCTCCCAGCAGCAGCTGGCCTGGCTGACAGTTCCCTCTCTCTTAAATCAACGCCTCCTGGCCTTGGGACACTGCACTCCCCAGGTCTCCCTCCAGTGTCCTGGCAGGTCCCCTTCCTTGCCTGGCCTCCCGGTGCTGGAGGAAAGGCCTGGGCTCTTCTCTCCCATTCTCCCCTCGCCCTGGCTGGTCTCATCAAGTTGCATGACTCTAAATATTATTGCCATCTGATAACTCTTAAGTTTATATCTCAGCTTTGACCTCCCCCTTGAGCTACAGACTTGTCTGTCCAGCTGCCTGCCTGGATTTGTAATAAGCATCTCAAAATTAACCTGAATGTCTAAAACAAGAAGTCTGGAATCTCATCTCTTTAACAAACCTTTTACTCTCTGAATTTTAGTTCCCATCTCAGTAAATGCTTACCTTCCACCCAGTTGCTCAGGTCAAAGATTACCACTGATGATTCCCTTCCCCCTACTCCCATAGCCCTCTGGCTCCCTCCTTTCCCCCAGCACATACATCCTATCCATCAACAGGTCGGGCCAACTCTGTCTTGAAAACACACCCCCAATCCACCTCTCTCTACAGTCTCCACAGTCTCTACCCGAGTCCCATCCAACACCATTCTGTTTTTCAAGTTACTCAACTGCAGCCTGACGGGTCTCCCAGCTTCCCTCTTCTACTACAACCAGCTGACCTCTAGCAGCCAGAGGGAACCGGTAAAAATTTAAGTTATATCACACCACAACCCTGCTTAAAGCTTTCCAGCGGCTTCCATCACATGTAGAGTAAAATCCAAATTCTTGACCACGGCCTCCATGGCCCTGCAGGATCCAGTCCTCCCATGCGTCCACCCCTTCGCTCAGCGTGCTGCAGGCACACTGCCCTTTCTGCTCCTGACCCTCAATCATGTCAGCTCTGGCCTACCTGGGACTTCACGCTTGCTGTCCCCATGCTCCGCCCCCCGCCCCGGAAGGCTCCTCCTTGATCTTTGCATTCCACAGGCCCCCTCCCTGGAAGGCTTTCCCAGATCGCCCATCCCTCCTCTCCATCACTGTCTACCCCATTCTCTTGTTTTACTGACTCCTGGCACTTGTCACCATCGGGATGATTTCCTTTTTTTTTTTTTTTTTGTGATCACATAATGTAGTTTATCAACTATCTGCTTCCTCTGGAATGTAGGCATCATGAGGACCAGGGCTGAGTCCCTAGGGCCCAGAACGGTGCCCAACACATGGAAGATGCTCAGAAAAAGAAAGAAAATGGAGGAATGACTGTGTGGGTGCTGGGGGAGTGGAAAGAGTCAGGAGGCCTGAGTTTGAGGACTGGCTCTGATATCGCACTGCTGGTGGCTGGGGCAGGCCACGCCCCATCTCCCCCTGCACCCTGCCCTGGTCTCAGTCTCCTCATCTGGAAGAGAGAAGGGTTGGGCTGAATTGGTGATTCTCAAAGAATCTGAAGGACGCCAGGAATTGCAGTGATGCCATCCACTGCCAAGCTGAGCCCTTATACTGCAAGAGCATGCTGGCGTCAGCACCCTGAACTGACCCCATTCCAGCCAAAGGCGGAGGAATGTGATCGTATGCTCTGCAACACACACATATCATGTAATGGCCCAAGAACATTTTGAGATATCAAACCATTGTGAGGACCCATGCGGCTAACTCCAGCCGCTCAGAGGTCTAGCAGGTCACTGGTCTAGGTGGGATGCTGAAGGTTGGTCCACGAGCAGGACCTCAGCTCCCAGGACCCTGGAAGCCTCTGAGCTAGCCGAGGGCCTGGATTGTAGGAACTGCCACCAGTGCCCTCATCCCGGGCCAGCTCAGGTCCAGGGGCAACCTGGGAAGAAAGACTGTCTGCAGCCTCTCTCCTGGCTACCCTCCTGCCTGAAAGTGCTGGCTGGGGTCAGCAGGCTCTCAGCACCACTGCTCCTCCCACACCCCATCCACAGACTACTGCGGGAGCTGCCAGCTGTTAGGGGGCCCCCCTTTCTGGGTGGGAGTCTCCCGCATTCCAGCTGTCCCAGGGGTTGGGGCAGTGGACTCGCTCTGCTGATAAGCAAGGCTGCGGCCACAGTCAGAAATGCTCTTTCCAGAAAGGGGTGACTTGGAGGTCCTGGACAAGGCTCTATTCTTGGGACTGGACACAGAGGAAGTCCCTCCAGGGCTCAGCCATCATGCGATGAAGTGGAGACAAGATTGTAACCCTGGGTGGTGAGCATCTCAGGAGGGGCTGGAAGCAGAGGCCAGGATTAGGTCCTGGCTGAGCTGGAGTAGAGATGGTCCGAGCTGTAAGGGGCTCAGACATCACCAGCCCAGTCCCTTGCAGACAAGGCCAGCGTGGGATGTGACTTGCTGTGGGTCTCACAGCCAGGCAGGAGCAGAGAAACAGCAGAAGGGTCTGTGTCCCCCACTTTCCTTAGCTCAGCTGTGCTACAACACCAGTCACAGCTCTGAGAAACGACACGTAGCCCACTGACGATCCTAAGGGGAAGATAGGGGGCATCAGGGCCTCTTTGTGCCCAGGGAAGACAAGTACTTAGGAGTCTGGGGCACTGAGCTGGGCACCCAGGGGAAGGAGGTCTGCCACTGACTTTACGTCCAGGTTTCTCTTCCTCTGGCCCCGCTTGGAGGTAGACCAAGGACCAAGAGTAGCCCCGGAGGGTCTTCCTCTGTCTAGCCCTCATGGTGGAAAATCCACGATGCAAGGTCATGCTGAAGAGGGGTCACGCTGGCTCAGCCAGGCTAGAGCCCCCCACTTTGTTCCCAGGTGAGTGATACTCACACAGCTAAGGGGGCTGACCCCCTTCCCTGGGGTCACTTGAGAGCTAAGCCATGGAGGAGTCACCTCCTGTCCCATGACCCCCACTGAGACCCTCTCGGTCCCCTTCTCCTCTGGGAAGAGTGGAACCTGCCCTTCTCCTGGGGCCACCCGCTGACTCCTGGGGCCTCTGCCACCTGGCTCACCCCAGGAGCTTTGGCTTGTGAACTCCAAAGATTCTTCCTCAGCTGCCCCTTGACTGTTTCTCAAGTCCCAAGGAAACCCAGAAAGAAAATGCTAGCTGCTGGCTGGCAAGTGGCCCAGCCTCCCAAGTACAGAACGCTGATTCGAATAAGCTCTCTTCTTTCCTGTGCTTCCCAAACCTGGCTGCAGATTCCCCTCATCAGGGGAGATTTTAAAACTCACAGCCTCCTGGGCTTAGCTCAGGCCCGGACACCCATTGTTCTGGCTCCAAATAACTACTGCTACGGGGACCAGCGTCCGACTCAGCATGCAGGGGCCATCTTCCCTGCCCTCCCCCCTGCACGCCGGGGAGCAGGTGAGTTGCCAAGTCACCCCCAACCAGGCCCTTCTCTCACTCACTGGCTGCTCTTAAGAACCATCACTCTATTCTCATTTCTAGTCTCAGGTTTCCCTCCTGTTCAAATGCATGGAACTAAGGCCACTCCATGACGACTGCCACCCCCTGCCCCCCAGCACCATCCTCTTCACCCTCCATAGGCCAACACCCACTTCTACGATGCCCCAACATCCGGACCATCCAACCCACCTTCAGCTACGGGGGGCCAGAGCCCTCCTCGGGGGAGAGCTTGGTCTTGGGGTTGGAAGGTCTGGACTTGACTCTTGCCTCCACATTCACTGGCTCTGGGTCACGGGAAGCGATCTTATGTTCTCAAGTCCAGTTTCTTCGTTGACACCTACACCTCTGGGTTGTTATGAGGTTCAGGAGAGATACCATGTGACCAAGCGTTTTATAAAAGCGAGTGCTGGGCCTGCTTTACACGCCCCTGCTCTGCTGATTGCCAGCAGCGCACCTTGCGGGCCTGCCCTGGCCCCTCGGGGCCTCAGGGTCCCCCTCTGTAAAATGGAAATAGTAATAGTGTCGCCTTCATAGGGTGGCTCTGAAGATTAAATGAGGTAATACGTGTGACGGGCTCAGCCCAGAGAAACCTCCCAGTGAATGGCAGCCTTGGTTCATGACCGTGGAAACTGAGGCAGGCTCTGTGGGGTGTGGCGGCTTCATGTCAGGTCTAAGATCTGGACAGAATAGGTCCAAGCGAGAACGGATCTGTTGCGTCGACCTGAGACTTGCTCCTGCCTGGAACCACCCAGCCCTGCCTGCCCCCAGGGCCCTGGGGACCTCCCCTGCCCTGGTGGGAGGACAGCACCGTCCTGGGGGAGAGGGCTGCCTCCTGTCTGAAGCCTGGCATCACCTTCTTGGGGCTGTTCAACCAGGGCCTGACAGTTCGGGTCTCTGGAGAGAGCCTCCCAGATGGTCCTGTGGCCAGCGGGCTGGAATGCGCCTCTCCGGATGTTTCTGCGATGGTTATTTCTGCATCGGAGCTGTGGTCAGGAGAGGCCCTGCACATTCCTGAAGAGGGACACTGAGTCCATGCCAAGCCGTGCAGCAGGGGCCTGGCGTTGTCTATGCAGAAAATGTCCACACAGCGGTGGGGGACAGTATCATCTCCTTCAGCTCCGTGCTGTCCCAAGGCCTCCTGAACGCCATCCATAAGCCTGGGTTTGGTCTAGGCTCCAGAGTGGATCTTTGGTCCAGGAATCGTGGAGAGGGGAGGAAGTGAAAGCACTTCCTGGGGGCTGGCTGAGGTCTGCTGGGTGACCAGGGTGGGACTGAAGCTAGATAATCAGGATTCAGGTTGCCATTACCCTCTGGTTCACCTGGGGTCATGAGGCACCCACTAGTTCAACTGGGGTGACCCACTGGTTCAACTGGCATGATGGAGGCAGCTGGTGGCTCAATTGGGGTCATAGGGGCATTGCATCCTGATCCCTGGTCAGGATCCAGGCAGGAGAACACAGGTTGGAGTCTATCACTTCCCTCCTCCAGTTCTTGTCAAATCAAGTCCGCCTGCCAGAGCCTAGCACTCAGCCCCCTCCAAGGTTGGCTCCGCCCACCTTTCCTTGGGCAGACTTATGGCCCCAGCCTAATTCATGCTGCTCCCTTACCCCAGAAAGCTCTCACTGCCAATCCTCACTTACTGGAGTTCTCATTCTTCATTTAAGCCTTCCTCAGGTACTACCTGCTCCAGGAAGCCTTCTCAGATCCTTATTCTGAGTTACTCCACTAGGATTTAGCATATATACCATTCAACTTGTGGTTTCAGGATTCCAGCAGACCGGGGGCTCCTTGGGGAAGGATCTGGATCTTAGTTTTCTATTCTCTTGGTGCCTGGTATAGTGTCTGGCACTCAGAAGATCTCAATGATTTTTAGTAAACTGAAAATGAAGTTTGGTAAACCTGAAATGAAGGCTAAAGTCAGTACTATTTGGAAGGTGACCCAGAGGGTCTGGGGGTCCCCAGGACGCTGATGAGTCCCACTCTGGGTACTCTAAGTCTCTAGGCTGCCTCTTTGAAGATCAAGAATTTAAGTATCTCAGGGTTGGTAAGAACCTTAGAAGTCACTTATTGAGGTCCCCAGTGTGATATATGGGTAGCGTGATGATCTTTTTGATCATCTGAGTTAGGCTAGGCTAAAGCTCTGAGTTATCCAACTGAGCACTGATCCAGGGGTTGCTATGAAGGCATTTTGTAGACGTGATTAAAGTCCGTAATCAGTTGACTTTAAGTAAGGGAGATTATCCTAGATCACTGGGTGGACATGAATCAATCAGTTGAAAGACCTTAAGAGGTGAGCCAAGGCTTCCCTGAAGAAGAAGAAACTCTGCCTGTGAACAGCAGCTTCAGCCCAAGCTGGAGAGAGTTCCAGACTGTCCTTCCCGATGTCCTGCCATATAGATTTCACTCACCTAGCCAGCAACTACCATCACGTAAATCAAGACACATAAGTCTCTCTCTCTATATATATATTTCCAGCTGGTTGTGTTTCTCTGATTGAACCCAGGTTACCTCTGCATCTACTTCCTCTGGGGCAAACCAAAGCCCCGCCCCAGCCTCAGAAGAGGCTCCACCAGCTCTGAGGCCACTGGCTCTGACACTCCATGACCAGATTCCTAAGGACCTTTCCAGCTCTACACAATCTTGTTCTTAAATCCATAGTCCCCACCTCAGGTCTGTTCTCGGAAGTCAGGTCTCCAGGTTATTTAGATCCTTGCTACTCAAAGTGTAAACCGCAGATCAACAGCATCAGTGTCCCTTGGGGGCCTTGTGAGAATTATAGACTCTCAGGCCCCATCCCAGACCTACTGGTTCAGAATCTGCATTTAAACAAGATCAACCAAATCGTCAGAGGTGACGAAGGGAGAAGAACTAATGTAGAGAATTCCGTATTGCTGAGCTAGCCTTCTCTAGTTCCCCCTGGGGAACACCTCCTTTGTACAAATGGGGAGACTGAAGCCCAGCAGGGTAGTGCCTGTGCCTCTCATGAGTAGGGGGAAAGCAGAGAAAGAGAGAGAGAGAGAGAGAGAGGGAGAGAGAATGATTTGTCTAAGGGGAGAGAAAGAACCCAGTTTCCAGCTCCCAGCCCAGGCTCCTGCCTTATATTCCCTGCATCCATACACTCTCTTCACAAAGGCGACCCTGTGTGTCACTGGAAGAGGCGGGAGTGGGAACCAGGGTGGTAAGGAGCTGGCTTTGGTGAAGGGGGAGCGTGGGAAGTCGGCCCCAGCGTGGTGGGGATCCCAGGGGCCACAGAACCAGGAGGACCAAAGCTGTCGGCTCCAGGTAGTAGCTGAAGCCAGCTCTGGAAATGGGAAAGTGAAGGGGTGACTGCAGCAGTAGGGGCTCGGGGTGGCTCCAGGTGAGGGGCAGGTCTCCGGGAGCCACCTGGGAGCTGCCTGAGCATGGACAGTTTCTGGACAACGGGGAAGTGTGGACAGACTGGGAGGTGGCCGCATCAGCTGGGCCGGTGACTGCTTCACGGCAGGCATTTGTCACGTGCTGAGGACCAGAGCCTAACAGAGGGGTGAGGAGGGGGCCCCAGGCAAGCAGGACAGGCCAGCTGGCAGTCTGCTTTCTTCTCTATGAGCCTGGGGGTGGGGTGGTGAACAACACGGAAGGAGGCATCAGTAAACAGGGTTCCCTTCTTCTCCAATTAGAATTTTAGTTTCCACACTGTAAAATGAGAGAGGTGGAGCTAACTGATTTCTCTTTGGGCTAAATGCTCTACCCATAGTCCTGAGGATGTGATATCCTGAAGCTGAGGTCACAGCTGAGTGCCCTGCATGACCCTATCCCCATCCTCCATTGTCTGTGACATTCATACGAGAGGGACAGCAGAGCCTCCGTGGGGAGCAGGGCGCTGCACGACTCCATGAAAAGATACTTCCTACAGCCTTGGGTGTAAGCCCTGTTACTGTCATTTTATATTTGTAGGGTCCTGGGCCAATGTTTGAACCTCTCTGAGCTTTCTTTTCCTTGACCATAACAGGATGATAATGCCTGCCCTCCCAGGGTAGTTGTGGGAATGCAGGAGGTGAGAAATGCCTCGGACAGAGCCTGACGTGTTGTAGACACGTCCGTTCCCTGCATCCAAGGCAGGGGTGGGGTGGGAGGGAGGGAGTGCCCATCCTGGGTCTCTGCTGAGGTTTGCCTAAACTCATCATGATCTCAATCAGAGCTGGGTCTCTTCCCTTGCTGCTGGCTGATGGCAGGGAAATCGTTTTTACATTTTTTTATTACAAAATCAACTCACAGATTTACCGTTTGTGCTGCCAGCTGAAAGCTGTTTCTAGTGGTGATTTGCACTACATTCATCTGTGCTTGTTTATGTTTTCTTTGAAAATACTTATTGTGTTTGTCCTGTCCCCACTGTGGCCAGGCATGTGTCTTCTATTTCTGTCCTATTCTGGCCCCCATTCCCTCCATGTCTCTAGCCCCCAATCATGACGTGTGGGAACTGGACGTGCAGGCAGGAGGCATGGCAGCCAGAAGGACCTCTGATCAAATACGTCCACTTTGTAGATGAAGAAACTGGTGGTCATAGAGGACCAGCAGCTAAGCTAAGTGGAACTGGAACTTTTGTCCTCTTGCTCCAATCCAGGATGGGTTCTACCACCATGCACCTCACTCTCCCTGATTGGTTTGCTGCAGGGTCTGCCTGCTCAGAGGAGGGAGCATTGCCCCTGAGCCTGGATGTCAGGAAGACTCTAGGCATGAGTGAGGATCTGGGAAGCCTGGGATGGGGGAGTGAGATTAGGAGGATAAAGGGAAGGGTGTGGCAGCCTCTGGTCCCCAATCCCACTGTCCCCACCTGTTAGGAAGGAGTAGAGGTGCTGTGGTCATAGTAATCCTTGGGAAACAGAGCAGTTCCCTTCTGTAGGGAAAGTGATAATACATGAGAAATGATAACACTTTAAAGTGTAGATACTGTTTATTAAGCACATATTCTGTACCAGGCACTTCTTCCATGTTATCCCATTTAATCCTAGGAGGCAGATATTATTCTCCCCCATAGTAAATGACAAAGCAAGTTCAGAGAGACTAAGTAACTTGTCCAAAGTGACACAACTAGTAGCAGGCGGTGGAGGTGGCGAGCGGAGAGGGGGATTGAGTGATGAAGCCAGGCACTCGGGCTTCTAAGCCAGCACCCGTGTTCATATGCCACCCTCAGGAGAGGCTGTACAGTTGAAGCAGAGGGGTGGTCTGTGGGCAGCGAGGAAGGAAATACTGACTGAGAGCGGACAGTGGGACCGTTTCAGGCTGGACTGCCCCTCCATCCCCCGGGAAGTCAAGAGAGTACTGGGAACAGCTGAGTGATAAGCGGACGGAGACCCTGGTGCTAAGAGCAAAGTGGGGGTCGTGAGGAAAACAGGCTGGGGCAACGGAGAGATCTTTAGGCACCCAAAGGGTTGTACCTGCGACTTGCTGTGTGAATTTGGGCAAGTCACTCACCTCTCTGGATGTTTGGATGACTGCTACTGTCTCCTTTCACTTTTTGATTTGAGGACTCTGGGATTTTGGCGGGTGGCAGGTCACTCCTATACTTTCCTCCTTCTTAGAAAGATGTAAGAAGTACAGGTTCCCTCATGAACTATCTGCTTGAATTCACAATCTAAGGATTCCCAGGCCATGCGGTGGGCGATGGGAGCCTGTGCTCTGCTGGAAGCTGGGGAGAGAGCAGAACAGAAGGTTTTCTGTCCCAGCTCCGTCAGCTTAATCAATCACCTGGCCTCCTGTTACCTTAGAGCCACAAGGAATCCAGGGAGCTGCGGTGGGAGAATGGGCACCTGTGAGCCCACGGCAGTCTCCGGGAGGGCCTGGTGCCGGGCACGGCTGTGGCACGTGGCCTGGGTTGGTCAGGGGCCAGTGTGCAGGGGAGCAGAGGCTGGCTGCAGCGTGCTGGAGCCAGAGACCCTCTCTTTCTGGGGAGGATTTTGCCAGAGGAAGAGACAAGCCTTGGCTACTTGACCCAAAGTACAAGGGTCTGGGCTGGGTTCTTGAAGTGGAGGAAGAATTGGTAAAAAATACAGGGCGTGGGACTCAGAGAGGCTCCACTGAATCTATACTTTCAAGTCACAGGCCATGGTGAGTAATTTACACCCAGAGCCTCAGGTTCCACCACTGAAAAATGGGAATAATAATGCCCACCTTGAAGGGTTGGGGAGAGAACTGAACGGGAATATAAATGAAGCGTCTTGTATACAGCCTGCCGAAGAGTAGTTAATAAACGGCGGCTGCCACTAGCATTGTTGCCATTGCTGCTGTTAATAATAATAACAAAGAAAGAAGCAGTCTGCACAAGTGGAAGGAGCGGGGGCCTGCGAGTCAGGTTTGACTACCCTATTCCCGTCACCTCTTTGCTTCCTTCTCGGTAAGAGGGTGGGTAGCACCAGCTGATCTCAGGGCCCTTTCCTGCTCTGACAGCCTCCAGGCTATGAATAGATGTGGCTGGGGCCCCGGAGGAGCCTAATGACTCAACAGCTAGAGAGGTTAAACTTTCCCAAAAAAGAGTTTCCCTTCGCATTTGATGAACTTAGGGCCCGACAAAGGAAGGGTTTCCTGTCTGGGAGACTAGGGACGAGGGAGCTGGAGGAATCCTCGCAGTTAGTGGTGACTGTGACTAACCAGGTGAATGACTAACTCAGACCCTGCTGACCCTCAACCAGTCAGGGCTGCCCATGAGCGCCCTGCAAGCCGGCATGATTGAGCACGTCATGGCCATGCCAATCCTGGCTGGCTTTGGGCTTCACGGCATATGGAGGCAGAGGAAGCGGCCAAGAAACCAGCAGGGGAAGGAACACTGGGCTTAGAGTCAGGAGTCCCTGCTTCTCGCTCTAAGTAACTCCGCTGCTCAGCAGCTGCGTGACTTTGAGGGAGTCCCTTCCCCTTCCTGAGCCTCCATGCCTTCATCTGTGCAAGGGAGCTAACAGTACCTGCCCTGGCAACTCCCCTGAGCTATGAAGGCTGAGACTCAAGAAATGAGATGAAAGTGCATTGTGATCACTAAGGCACTGAAAGAACGGGAAATTTTGTCATTATTCTATCCCAGAGGGACTCCCAGTCTCTCAGGAGACCCATTTGTGTCCCCAAAGGGGTCAGGTGGACACAGACTGCTGCCTTTGGGTTTGGGGTCAAGATCAGTCTAATATAGGGCCCTTTCCAACCATCTGATCACAGCCCAGAGAGCTGTTTCTTAGATCTGAGCCCATATGGACAGCTCCCAGCCAGGTATCATAGCCAGAGTGAGAGGTGACAAAAAGCCAGTGATGGTTGGGTGGGGCAGAGTGGGCAGTGCCAGTCTAGAGCCCCCACAGAACTAGGGTGGTTCTTTGATGCTCTCTTTCCTCTTGCCAAGCTCCTTATAAATAAAAAAAATCAGGGTTTCCCTGGTGGCGCAGTGGTTGAGAGTCCGCCTGCCGATGCAGGGGATGCGGGTTCGTGCCCGGGTCCGGGAAGATCCCACATGCTGCGGAGCGGCTGGGCCCGTGAGCCATGGCTGTTGAGCCTGCGCGTCTGGAGCCTGTGCTCCGCAACGGGAGAGGCCACAACAGTGAGAGGCCCGCACACCGCAAAAAAACAAACAAACAAAAAATCATCAGAACCACACTCTGTCTGCCTCTACCCCCAGCTTTCAGCTTCTCTCTTGGTGAGGATTACAAACACTTCGGGAAACGGCAGGGATGGAGGGGAAGGATGATGCCGTCTCACTTCTGCACACCTTAAACCCATCAGTAGCATCCTCTGAGTGCTCCTGCGTATTGCTGGGTACTGTGCCGGCACTGCGAGCACAGAGATGGGAACCACAGGGCCCTGCCCCCACGGAGGTTAATTACACCCCGTGTGGTTAAAGAGACAAAATACACCCCCTGAAATGTAAACAGCTGTGCAAAACAGCCTACACTGTGTCACTCAGCTGGTCTTGACAGTAAGTCCTGCAGTCATCCGGAGCCAGTGGCCTGGGATGGTCTGGAAGACTTCAAGGAGGAGATGGGATTTGAACTGGACCTGGAAGGTTAGCTTGGACAAGATAAATAGAAGACAGAGAAAAAGGCATGCCAGATGGGCACACTTCAGGTGTTCTTGAGGGACAGTTGGGCTGCAGTGGAGAGATCATGTCAGTAAGAAGTGAGAAATGAAGTCGGACATAGAGATTGCAGCCAGGTATGAGGTCCTGAAAATTTGGGATGAGGAGTGTGGATTTATGGATTACATGGGCAGCAGGGAGGCATTGAGGGCTTCTGAGAAGGGTATTGGTATGGTCATAGCTGTGCTTTGGGGAGATTCTTTCTGGCAGCCTTATCCTCGGGAGCTTGCCCTAAAGGGGAATGAGGCTGGAGGCAAGGAGGTCAGTTGGGTGGTTACTGTGGAGCTGGGGACCAGGGTACTGAGAAAGGTGGGGCACACACCAAGGGTAAGATGTGTGGGGAGAGAGAGAGGGAAGGTCTAAGGACCTGCAGTGCTCCTGAAACCCTGGCAGGTGGCAGGGAGGTGGGAGAGGGGAGGAGACGCCGGACAAAACCCAGTCTGGTCCTTCCCAGGAAAGCAGGCTCCTCTTTGGGCAGACCTGAGTCTGACCATCCTGCACTAAACTCACTCACAGCATCAGCAGGACCCAGAGGTGCCCCCACTTGGGCCACATTCACTCCTGGGGTCCTTTTCATCATCTTCCAGAAACCACATAGCATAACTCCCTGCGGTCTCCAGAGAGCAGCGGAATCTCGGGACAGTCCTGCAGTGGACAAACGGCAGGGACGGCGTCCAGTACTGCCTTTTACCCCTCTCGGCTCCTGTTGACTCCCAGGAAAACACTGCCATCTTGTCATGGGCTATGCCAAATGGCAATGAGCCCGTGGGAGCTCAGCCAGGGCTAGGAGGAGGACCAGGGAGAGGAGAAGGAACGGGAAAGATGGAGGAAACAGCTCCTGGAGGCGCCCTAGTGAGCTCTGGGGGGAGGTGGGCTGGGAGCACATCAGGACCCGGAGGAGTCCTGGAGGTCATTTCGGCCAAACCCTCATTGTCTGGAGGTGAACCTGAGACTCGGGCAGGGGAAGGGACTTGCCCAAGGTCATACAATGGGACAAGTAATGGAGCTGGGCTGGAATTATAGTCTTGGGAGTGGGTAAGGTGTTTATCCCTGTTTGGACAACTGAATAGCACATCAAGGGCCTCACTGGAGATTCTTTCTCGGGTACCCACTTGTGCGCCTTGTGTGTGTGCCCGTGTATGTCCTGTGTGAGCTTGCGTGTGTGCCTGTGTGTGCACCTGTGCCTATACTGTGAGAGAGTCTGGGTGTGTGTGGCCTCCTACATTGAGGTCTGCCCTGGCTGGAAGAGGAGAACTGGGGCCATTCCTGTGAGGTGACTGTTTTCCTGGGACAGCAGTAAAGAAGGCAGACAGGGCTGGGTCTGGCTTCCAGCACCAGCTCTGCTGCCCTAAGAAAATTAAAGGCACTGGCTGGCAGAGCCTAAACTCCTGGCGCTGGGCACACACGTGCACGCAGACACGCACACACACACACACACCCCAAGAAGTACTCATAGCCACAGTTATGGAGTGTTCCAGGCACCCAGAGCGGCCCCGTGTGCCTCAGAGTGCCAAGTACCTGCCTCCACACGTCTCCCTGAAGCCCCAGTCGGCGTAGACACGCTGGGGTCCGGGAGCCGATCTGCAAGGACACGGAGGAGTCGAGCGTTCCCCACCACTTACACTCGGCGCCCTGCTCCAGGGCCTGGCGCGGCCACACCCCTCCTCCCCAGCCGCCGCCCGTCGCTCCTGCCCCTCTCACACACTTCAGAGTCCCCTGGGGCCCTCTCGCAGCCTGGCAGGGACAAGTTAGGGCTGGCCCTGCTGGAGAGTCAAGTCCGGAGCCAGGATTCGACGCCTCCCCCGAGCCCTGTCCCTACGGAGCAGACACGTCAGGCTGAACTCGGGTCTCTGGGAGCGCGGGGTTCGGCGCCTAGACCCTCTACGGGAGAACCTCCCAGCCCCAGCCGGCTCCGGACTACCCCAGAACCCGGCGCCCAGCCCCCGGGTCCCCGCCCCCCGCCCGGCGAGTAGTTACCGATGGTGGTGATGACGGTGATGGCGAAGTAGAAGGAGCCGGCGAAGCGCCACTGCACGCCGGCCTTGTGCGGCTTGAGGCGCAGCACGACGCGCTCGAGCTCCTCGTAGCCGCCCTGGCTGAGGTTGTAGCGCGCCCGCAGCTCCTGCTGCCGCAGCTCCAGCCGCTGCCGCTCGATCATCTCTGGCTCCGACTCGAGCGCGTCGAAGACCGCGGCGCCCACCAGCAGGTAGGTGAATGTGCACACGATGAGCGCCAGCGTGCGCACATTCTGCCGCTTCATCGTCCCGCCCGGGCCGCCGCCGGCCCCCCGGCGCCCCCGGCCCGCGCCCCGGCCCCGGCCGCCGCTGCTGCTGCCCCGGAGGCGGCCTGGGGCATGGCTGCGCTCGCTGCTCCCCGCGCCGGGCACCCACTCCGCGCCCCGGGGCCGCAGCCGCCAACGCCGCCGCCGCCGCCGCCGCCGCCGCCGCGGAGCTGTCCCTTCAGCACCACCCACCGCCCTCCTCCGCCCGGCCCCGCTCCCGCCCCCCCGCCCCCCGCCCGCAGGCCGCCTCCTCCCGCCAGCCCTCCCGCCCAGCCAAATAAGGACTGGGGAGACGCGCCGAGGGAGGGAGGAGGGGGGGCTGCCGGAGGGGGAGGGGAGGGGGAGCGACGGGAGAGCAGCGGAGAGACCGGGCAGGACAGAGAGCGAGAGAGAGGGAGAGACCCAGAGAAAGATAAGTAGGCAGAGAAATGCATATAACTACAGAGGAAGAGAGAGAGAAGAGTCAGAAGGGGGTGTGACAGACAAGGAGATAAAACCAGAGGTAGACTCATAGACACAGAAAAAAGAAGAGGCAGGCAGAAAAATACAGAGCGAGAGAGGCACAGAGCGAAAGATGGAAACAGAAAGAGCCGCAGGCGAGAGACAGAGAGACCTGGATAGCTGGAGATAAACCGACGACACAGAAAAAGAGAAGCAAGGAAGGGGAAAGGAACTGGGCCAATCAGGCCTCTGGGCCACCCCACCTTCAGCCCTCCACCAAAATCACAACAGGCTCTAGCTGGACGGGACCTCGGGCCTTGCTGTCCTGCCCTTTACTATGTAGATGAGGAACCTGAGGCAGAGAGGTCCAGTGCCGTGCAAGGGCACACAGTGAGTTAGTGTCAGCACTCGGACCCAGCCAAGCTTTCCCTCCTCCCAGGCCCTAGTCCCTCCCCTGTGCCAGTCTGCTGGCTGTCTCAGAAATAGGAGGGCACAGCTGTGGACCGGGCACACATGGGCCAACACCCAAGGGAAAGCCCTGCTCTCGTGAAATGTGTCCCTTCCTAGGTCAGCACAGCTCCTGGAACTGGCTGAGGAAGCACAGGCTGCTAGCCTAGGCCACTAGCACCCAGTCCTAGGGGCTCCTGCTCTGCTCCCCAGGGGCCTTCGAGGACGGGCCTGACACCTATGGCCCCTGTCCTGCACCAGCTGGCCAGGCTGGGCTTGCGCCGGGCTGCCAGGGATAGTACTGGACACCACCACGGGGCATCCCAATAGAACTGGGATCTAACTGAAATAGGGTGGGGGGGGAGGGGCGCAGATCAGGAGCCTCGCTGACAAATTGGAGGAGCCAGCAGACCTCCTCCTACACCTCAGTTTCTTCATTTGTCAACATGGTGCAGTGGTGGCGAGGACGGCAGGCTGTGGGACTTCAGCGAGGCGTCATTGTCCCCTCGGAGTCTTGCTTCCTTATCTCCTCGATGAGGTGCCACGGCAGATGATCCCACAGGCCCTGCTTAGCTCCAAACAACTCCAGACTTGGATGGGCTGAGTGAGCAGAATGACTGGAATGCAAATCCCACTGCCAAGGAGGGTCAAAAAGTCTTTCACAGGACCCTGGCGTGGGCCATGAGGAGAGACATGCGAGAGACCCCAAGACCTCTGAGGGTGGGCTCAGGAGGCAGCCAGCCAGAAGCGGGAGCACCATCTGTCCACATCCTGGGCTGACCTGTCACTGCCGGTCACTACACTGCTTCTCCCAGGAGTGCCCCAACTCATCCCTTTCTTCCGCCATTCGTGCAACAAGTATGTATCAAACATCTGCCTTGTATCAGGCGAGGCACGTTACATTCATTATCTCTAGTCTTTACCATGATCCTGAAAGGAAGGGATGGTTATGTCCATTTTATAGATGTAGAAACTGAGGCTAAAGGCAATGCAGAGAATCCCCCAAGGGCATTCTGCTGGGAAGAGACTTCCATCTGCTTTCCAAGCCCGTCCTCTTCTCCATGATGACTCCTCGAGCCTTCGTTTATTTTCACTGTAAATGGGGTAGCTAATCACACTAGCTCTTGAACAGATTGTTGTAAGGAATCAAAGGGGATGACCTACATGTAAATCAGACAATATGAGGTTCTATAACAACTTCTTCTCCCCTAAGACTCAGGTCTTTGACCAGAGCCTGCTGGGAAGGCCTTGATTGGTGGCTCTTTGTCCCCTCCCCCTCCCCTCAAAGGTCTTTGGGTTGTGTCAGACTCTTTGATCGGCCACAAACTTTTGGTCCTGCCCCTTTGGCCATGAACTCAGCCTGTTGCAGCCTTTCCCTCTTGGCATCCCGCAGCTCTTTGGAAGAAAAGCACTGCCTTTCCTGGCTTCCCAGGGGTGCAGGCTCAAGTTAGGTTCTGTGTTCCTGGCCACAATCACCCCAGAAGCCAGTTCCCCCGAAGCCAGTCTAGGGGAGCAAGTGTCTCACTAGCCTGCTTTTCAGTGTGAAAGGCTATGTATGTGTCCGAGGTCTGTTCACCTCTGGCTACCAGACCAGACTGCTGTGCAGATGAAAGGTGATATTATGAGTGAAAGAGCTTTGGAAAAGGGAAAAAGCTCTCTTTAGGGGCAGGGCATTTATTATTAATAGTGATAATGCTTGTTCTCACAGCACTTCAGAGCTGAAAGGACCTTTAGAGATCATCTAGCCCAAGCTTCTCACATTACAGATGAGGAAACTGAGGCCCAAAGAGTAAGAAGGGTGCTGCCCAGGGTCCCAAAGCGAGTGGGAAGCCCAGGACCCACGTGCCGTGGCTGGGGTCTTTCCTATTATCTCTCATTATGTCTGAGGTCAGGACACCCACCAGCAGGGGAGCACAGTGCCCTTGGAGCCCAGGAGGGCAGCCTGGGTCTCCTCCTCCTGCCCCTCCTCCTTCCCTTCTTTTAAGGAGGGGGGACCAGTGGGTGTAATTGCACGGGTGCCACTCAGGTTTTCTGAGTAACCCCCAGGACCTATAGGCAGGAATCGCATTGGCCAGCCCTCGACCTGGGTGGGATGGTGCCAAAGGCCTGGAAGCCTATTCTGCTCCCTTCTGTCCAGGACTTCCAGGACCTGCCTGTACCTCACCACCACCCCCACGCCCCCATGGGGATGCCCCACCCTCTGCCCAAGGTCAAGTGTCAGAAAGCACCTCTGTCAACCCTGTCCGTTATAAACGATAAAAACTGCTCAGCTGTGGCTTCTCCAAATTCTTGTATTTTTTTTAATCCATTGGTGACTCCAGGGGAGGAAGCTTTGGGCCAGTAAGAGAGAGATTTTTTTACATCCTTCAAATCATTATACTGGTCAGCCTTCTGTGCGAGGATTTTCTGAAATCCTGTCCGGTACAGAGAACACAGGGTGGAGAGTTGGGAGGCCTGGGCTGGGGTCCTGGCTCTGCCACCGCTCTGCCACCTGCTTGCTGTGGGCCAGTCACTCCTCCCGGGGCCTCGGTTTGCACAGCCATAAATGGAGGGGTTTGGATCAGGGCATGTCTGTTCCCTTCATTTATAACATCCCATGACCTTCCCGGCCTGCTTCTGCTTCCCTAGTTCTTCCAAGAATCAGGTGAAAAGAGAGTATAGTCACTGCTTTTAAGACTTTAGTTTGTGAGGAAAAGGACACAGTCTGAGTCAGGTTAAATGGTACAGAATTTAATTATCATTAGTTGCTGCATATTATTATGTACGAAGCATCATACACATAAGATTTTACAGGTTTTTTTAAATTGGAGTATAGTTGATATACAATGTTGTATTAGTTTCAGGTGTACAGCAAGGTGAATCAGTTATACATATACATATATCCACTCTTTTTTACTTTTTTTTCCCATATAGGCCATTACGGAGTATTGAGTAGAGTTCCCTGTGCTTATTTTCCAGTTTTATATTCCACTCCATTCCTCTCTAAGCTCTAGACACATCCAAGTACTTTTGTGCTTCACTCCTGGCTCATGTGGCTCCCATCAGCTGGGATGCTGATACCTCCTCAACCTCTCCATTTTCTATCTATCGAACTCCTATTCAGGCTTCAAGACCCAACTCAAAGGCCACACCCTCAATGAAGCATTCCCCAGTTGCCTCCAATCAGAATCATTGGCTCCTTTGGGCTTCCACAGCCCCCTGTCCAAGCTTCAACTCAGTAGACACTCCCCCTGCCTTGCTGACCCTTTAATATTTGTCTTCCTCCCCGGCTCATTATTTTCTCCAGGCAGAGACCCTTCTTACTCATGGTACACCTCTCGCAGTGGGAGCACCGTGCTTTGCACATCAGAGTCGCCCCACATGTTTCCTTGGGTACTCAGTACACAGTGAAGACCTTAAAGCATCCTCACCTGCTGGGATAGAGACCAGCAGCGTCAGTGAGGCCAGGGACCCAGACAGCAAAGCCTGTGGGCAGAAAAACCCGGACAATCTTTTTCTGTGACACTTTGCAGATACTTCAAAGGCTGGAGCAAGCCCTGCCTTGTTTAGAAGAAGAGGATAAAGATAAATTTGAGAGTTTGAAGGCCTGAGAAAGTCAGTGGGGAGAGCACTGAACTGGGAGTCCAGGTCCAGGAGCTTTGGTCCCGGTGCTGCTGCCAACTACCAACTAGCTGGTGGACTCAAGGAGTCGCTTTGTCTTTCTGTGCCTCGATTTCCTTTTCTATAGGATGAAAGGGTGGGTTATCTTGAAAAGTCTCTTCTCACTCTGACATTCCGTGATGTTAACGACAGGCTTAGCCCTGTGATTAGCAATGCTCATTCTACAACAGCCAAGAATACGGTCTGACAGATGAGGAGCACAGAGGCCTCTCTGTCCCTCACTTTCTAGCCCCCCTTTATTGGCCAGTTTGGCTGGAAGATGGTGGCAGGAGGTGGTGAGGTAGGGGGAGAAAGGACTGACCCCTAGTCAGACAAGCTGGGGTTCAAATCCTGATTCTATCAATTACTAGTTGGACCAGAGCCTGCCGTGAAATTCTGGTCCATCCTGGCTGGATGAGGCCACAAGCTCCTGGAGGGCAGGGATAGGGCCTTAGTCATCTCCACGGTCCACAACGCTTGATACAGCACCTGGCACAGAAAGCGCTCTGGAAACACTCCTCCATTCGTTCCAGTAGCCCTGGCTGGGCTAGGTGGGCTGGCAGGGCCTGGAGCCCCTGGTTTGCTGTAGGAAGGAGTGTCCAGGGCCATCTCAACATCAAGCCAGGGGCAGGCCTGAGAAGGGGGAGGGCCCTGTGGGCCCAGGAGCTGCAGCAGAGAGGGAAGTGGCTGACACGGAGAGTTGCCCCAGGGATCCTGGCCTCCGAGGGCAGGTTGATTGGATTCAGGGCACTTAAGCTATGACTGAGGCGTTTCTTGGTGTGCCTCTGTAGGGAGAGACGTGGAGGATTAGTCTGGATTTACAGAGCATAACCAGTCCAGTGCAGCCGGCTCGCGTTTGTCAAGAGACACTATTTGTTTAACATCTCAAGCCCAAACCAAACACAAAAGGCAGCTGTTCACAAAGGAGAGGCTCTGCGAGCTGTTGGGGGAAGAGCGCTACCCCTGGAGGTGGACACCTGGCTCTGTTCTCAGTCCTGCCCCGATGGGCTGGGTGACAAGCTCACAACACAGACTTGGGTGTCCTGCTAGTGAGAGTGAGAACCAACCCGTCTTCATAGAGTTGCCATAGGGAACGGGCTTGCTCCCTGCGTTAGCAGAAAGCCTTAGTCCAAAGTCTGCACCTAGCTACCACATTGGACGGATCCCTTCCCATAGAGACGATCTCCTTGGTGGCCTCCCTCTCTGACTCTGAATACTGCGTGGAGATGAGCATCCTCGTGTGTGTCCTTAAGGACCTGCAGGGAATTTCCACTGGGACGCATACCCAGAAGCGTCACAGTACTTATGCCCACTGCATGGCACTAAACGCCGCGGGGCTGTCCTCAGCGTGGCTGTCTTGGTTTTCACTCTCCCTGGCAGTGCATGAGTTGGTCTGCTTGCTCCTCACTGACACTGGTATGATCCACTTTTCTATTTTTGCCACTTGTATGTTTCACTATTTTCTACTAATTTCCCCCTTTCTCTCCCTTTCCCCTCCCCTACATTACTGGGGTCTTAGGCAGGCATGCAGGTGATGACAAAGCGAGATCTGGGAGAAAACCAGCCGCTGCTCTCCAGCCCGGTGTGTGTGTGTGTGCGTGTGTGTGTGTGTGTGTGTGTGCGTGTGTGTGTGTGTGTGTGTGTGTGTCTAAAGGAGGCTGTGAGCCTGAGACTTTCAGTTTCAGGCCTGATCTTTTTTTCCCCCTCTCTATCCGCCAACCCTTGTCAGTTTCCCCTCCACTCACATTCTCCTCTGTGTTTGGCCAAGCTCACAGAATAATTAAAACGAGAGGAAACCTTAGACCAGGCAGTGCCGATGAGGAAACCGAGGCTTGGCAAGGGGAGTCCGCATCTCCAGGCCTCATGGCTTGCTGGGCCAGAGCTGGGATTTGAGCCTAGCTATCCTGACCTCGAGGGCAAGGTAAGTGCCCTAGACTTTCCCCCCTCACATCGCTAGAATTAAGTCCCTTCAGCCTGTCCTCAGTAGAGGTTCTGGAGCCGCCATGACCCGTATTCTCTGACAAACGTGTTGCTGCTAAGGAAAAAAATGAGCCTGGAGATCTAGTCAACAGCCTCACAAATCTTGAGATCCTTCTTTGCAGGTTTATGGCTTCTGAGAAGCAAGCAGAGGCAGCCAGTTCTTAGCAACAAACACAATAATTATAATAGCACTTGCAATGATTAATCAGCCAGTGAGCATTGAGTGGTGTCTGTGAGCATGCATGGCAGCGTGTGTGTGTGTGTGTGTGTGTGTGTGTGTGTGTGTGTCCATCCGGGTCGGGGAGAGGGCAAGGGGGGTGACTTTATTCCCAGTGAGCAGGTTTTAGGTGTCCTTCCCTCAGTTGAGGGGCTGGGTCACAACCGTGGCACTCCTTGGGTAGAGTTGTGATCTGGCTAGAGCTGCAGCTGTTTCTGCCGGTAGAGGAGTCCTATCCTGTCGTCCTGGATGTTGGGGTCCTGACCATATACTGGGAGAGAGGAACTGATGAACAGAAGCCAGTTCTAGGCCTGTCAACTAGATTAACATGGGACTTCACCAACGTGATGTACATGGCAAAACCACGGAACTTGGCATGTTCAGCCTGGAAAAAAGATGCAGAGGACATGTGAGCTGTCACACGGAGGAGGGGTTCGCTTTGTTCTGGGTGGCCTAGGAGGGGCCGGTGATCTGTGTGGAAATGCTCCAGTAAAAGAGCTTTCAGCTTAAAATAGATGGAGCGTTCTCTCTGCCTCTGCAGAAGCCATGGGCTGCCCAGATGTAATGAGCTCCTGGTCAATGAAGTTATGCAAGCACAGCCTGATTGATCGCTTGGGTTCAAGCTGTCTTGTTTTCTTTTTCGTCTTTTTTTCCTTCCAGTTTTATTGAGATATAATTGACATACCACCCTATATAAGTTTAAGGTGTACACCGTAATGATCTGACTTACATATATCATGAAATGATTACCACATTGAGTTTGGTCAACATTCATCATCTCGTATAGATACAAAATTCAAGAAAAAAAGATCTTTTTCCTTGTGATGAGAACTCTTAGGATTTATTCTCTTAACAATTTTCCTAGACAACGTACAACAGTGTTCACTGTGTTCATCATGTTGCACGCCGCATCCCTAGTACTTATTTATCTTAGACCCAACTGGGGGTTTGTACCTTTGACTGCTTTCATCCGATACCCTCCCCCCCAACGCTGGTAACCACAAATCTGATCTCTTTTTCTACGGATGTGTCCGTTTGTTTGTGAAGTATAATTGACCTCCAACACTTTGTTAGTTCCTGGTGTACAACAAAGTGATTTGATATTTCTGTGCATTACAAAATGATCACCACGGTAAGTCTAGTTACCATCTGTCACCATACAAAGGTATTACATTATTATTGACTATGTTCCACACACTGTACATTTCATACCCATGACTCACTTATTTTTTAACTGGAAGTTTGTACCTCTTAATCTCCCTCGTCTATTTGGGGTTGAGGCTATTTTAGAAGGATCCAAAGAGCTAGTACAGTGCCTGGCACATAGCATCTGCAAGAAATGCCTTCTGACATGATTGCTAAAAGTACTGAGTGTGGGGGCTGGACTAGACGCACTCTGTGGTCCATTCATGGAGCATTTCCTCTGTGCCAGGCCCTTTGACCCTCCTGGAAATGCTATATAATGCTCCGGCCCCAGGAAGGGCTGTACCTGGAGCCCTTGCTGAGCCCTCACAGCACTGCTTTCTCCCAGCTCCCCCATCCCCACCCACCCAAGGTCCCCACACGTATACCCTACACCTCACTGCTTGCAGAAGCCCAATACTCACAGGTTGGAGTAAGGGCCTAGAGGCCCTAGGGCTCCAGCAAGGGAAATGAGCCTCCAGCAGGCTAATTACTGGAGCTGATTCTATTAAGTGGATAGCTTGCTCTAGGCAAAGCAATTACAGCTAATCAGCCCCTTGCAGCAGTCCAAAGGGACAGTCGTTTGAGCGAGACACATGCGTGACTAGGAGCATCAAAGCAGTCTGAGGCTCAGGCCTGGGCAGATTTGTCTCAGGCCAAAGGCTGCTCAGAAAGTGGTACCCCGGCCCCTTCCCTGGGCTGCCCAGATCTCAGGCCACTGCGGTGCTGCAGCTCCGTGGAAGCAGCACTGAATGGAAACTCAAAGACCTGTGTTGAGACTTGGCTCTGCCACCAAGGAGCTGAATTTCACTGGGGAGAGTGCCTCTCTGACCTGAGCTTCAGTTTCCCTGTCTGTCAAGTGAGTAGGATGGACTAGGGAAGAATCTAGTCCAAGCTTGAAACTGGAGTCCATCTCGATATTGTACTGTATACTTAGAAATGTCTAAGAGGGAAGATCTAACACTGTGTTCTTATAAAAAATAATAACAACAACAACAGGGGACTTCCCTGGTGGTCCAGTGGTAAAGAATCCACCTTCCAATGCAGGGGACTCGGGTTTGATCCCTGGTCGGGGAACTAAAATCCCACATGCTGTGGGGCAACTAAGCCCGCACGCCACAACTACTGAGCTCGCGTGCCTCAACTAGAGAGCCTGCGTGCTGCAAACTACATATCCCACGCCCTCTGGAGCCCGCCTGCCACAACTAGAGAGAGAAAAACCTGCACGCCACAATGAAAGATCCCACATGGCTCAACTAAGACCCGACACAGCCAAAAATAAAAATAAATAAATAAATAGAATAAAAATAAAAAATAAAATCTGTTAAAAATAATAATAGCAATAATAAATAAAGAGGTAGGAGGAAACTTTTGGAGGCGATGGACATGCTTACAACATAAATTGTCTGGATGGTTTCACAGGTGTATGTACACTTATCTCCAAATGCAACAAGTTTTATACATTAAATATGTACAGTTTTTTGTATGTCAATCATGTCTCAATGAAATGGTTTTAATTTAAAAAAAACAAAAGCAGAGATGTTAGTCTATCTAGTCCATCTGGTTTGGATTCTAGTCCAGGCTAAAATGACCTGACCAGCTAGAGAAGAACTTTTTGAAATCCTCAAACATGGAAATATATGCTGCAGGATCTAATTATTCAGGCTATTAAAAAAAACCTGAAATAATGTATTTTTAAAAATTACGAATGCCCTCCTGGAATTTTTTTCCTCTAGAAATTTAATGAAATGTGTGTTCCCTCAAAAACAGACAAGATTTTTTTGACCATGATTTAGTGGCTTCCAGATTCTTTGAGGAAGTTGGGTCATGTTAGCGGGGGAAGGAACGGGAGAGGAGGTCCCTGGAAGTGAGGGGGTAATGAGCCAGATGGAGACAGGAGAGTCACTGGGCCATGGCAGTGTCTGTTCTACCTGTGCTGGTTCCTTTCCCAGAGGAAGAACTCCCTGAAAGATTCTTGGATGCTGTCAGAACGCTGAGGAGGAATTTATTTATTTATTCATTTATTTTAAAATTTTTAAATTTTATATTGAAGTGTAGTTGATTAACAATGTTGTGTTAGTTTCAAGTGTACAGCAGAGTGATTCAGTTATACATATACATGTATCTATTCTTTTTCAAATTGTTTTCCCATTTAGGTTATTACAGAATATCTAGCAGAGTTCCCTGTGCTATATGCTAGGTCCTTGTTGGTTTTCTATTTTAAATATAGTAGTGTGTACATGTCAATCCCAAACTCTCAGTTTATCCCTCCCCCACCACCTTTCCCCTTTGGTAACCATAAGCTTGTTTTCTAAATCTGTGAATCTGTTTCTGTTTTGTAAATAAGTTCATTTGTAGCATTTTTTTTTAGATTCTGCCTAAAAGTGATATCATATGATATTTGTCTTCACTTAGTATGATAATCTCCAGGTCCACCCATGTTGCTGCAAATGGCCTTATTTCATTCTTTTTAATGGCTAAGTAATATTCCATTGTATATACGACCACATCTTCTTTACCATTCATCTGTCAATGGACATTTAGGTTGCTTCCATGTCTTAGCTATTGTCAATAGTGCTGCTATGAACATTAGGGGTGCATGTATCTTTTCAAACCATGGTTTTCCCTGGATATATGCCCAGGAGTGGGATTACTGGATCATATACTAGCTCTATTTTTAGTTTATAAAGGAGCCTCCACAGTGGCTGTATCAATTTACATTCCCACCAACAGTGTAGGAGGGTTCCCTTTTCTCCACACCCTCTCCAAGACCACTGAAGAGGAATTGAAACATCAGTCCCTCCCAGCACTGAAATTCTAAGATTCTGGGTTGGTACTAAGGAAATGACGTGACCCAAACTCACCATGTGGGCAGCCTAGTGGAGGAGGCCAGAAGCCAGCAGACCTCAGCAGCAACCAGCTGTGAGAGCTGGGTAAGCCATGGCCCCTCTGTGAGCCTCAGCTTCCTCCTGTACAGCAGAGAAGGATGAGAGCCATCTCCACTGTAGCCTCCCTCACACAGTGGTTGAGGGATTCCAAGTGAGATGATGAATGTGAAACTAAGATTAATTAATTAATTCTATTAAAAGGTGAGAATGTAAACTATTAAAAAGCTTCTGTACAGCAAAGGAAACCATCAATAAAATGAAAAGGCAACCTACAAAACAAGAGAAGATATTTGCAAATTATATATCTGATAAGGGGTCAATGCTCAAAATAGTTAAAGAACTCATACAACTCAATAAAAAAGACCAAACCATTTAATTAAAATATAGGCAGAGGATCTGAATAGACATTATTCCAAAGAAGACCTACAAAGGGTCAGCAGGTACATGAAAAGATGCTCAACATCACTAATCACCAGGGAAATGCAAATCAAACCCACAGTGACCTATCACCTCACACCTGTTAGAACGACTATTATCAAAAAGACAAGAGATAATGAGCGTTGGTGAGGATGTAGAGAAAAGGGAACCCTTGTGCGCTGTTGGCGGGAATGTAAATTGGTGCAGCCACTGTGGAAAAACTGTGTGGAGCCTCCTCAAAAACATTAAAATAGAACTGCCATCTGATCCAGCAATTCCACTTCTGGGTACTAATCTGGAGGAAATAGAATCACTATCTCAAAAGAGTATCTGCACACCCATATTCATTGCAGCATTATTTCCAATAGCCAAGATTTGGAAACCGACTAAGCGTCCATTGATGGATAAAGGGATAAAGAAAATGTGGTATATGTACAATGGAATATTATTCAGATATTAAAAAGAAGGAAACCCTGCCATTTGTGGCAACGTGGACAGAACTTGAGAGCATTATGCTAAGTGAAATAAGCCAGACAGTGAAAGACAAATACCGTATGACCTCACTTACATGTAGAATCTTACAAAAACTGAACTCATAGATACAGAGAACAGATTGGTGGTTGTCCAAGGCAGGGGGTGGGAGGTGGTTGAAATGGGTGAAGTGGTCAGAGGGTACAAACTTCCCGTTATGAGTCCTGCGGGTCTAATGTATAGTTAACAACACTCTATATTTGAAAGTTGTTAAGAGAGTAGATATTAAAAGTTCTCATAACAAGGAAAAAAATGATAACTATGTATGGTGATGGGTGTCAACAAAACTTATTTAATAATATGTACACATATAAAATCATTATATGTAACACGTTATTACACGTCAATTATATCTCAATTTTTTAAAAAAAGAAAAAAAGAGTGTTCTTATTAACAACAGCTGGGACCCAGGTCTCCCTCTCTAATCCAGCCCTTCTCTCTTTTGATTTTCATGACTGTAGCTTTCAGAGCAGGGTGGCCTTGCTGGAGCAGAGCGTGGGGGCCACCTGACTGCCAGCTTTTCCTGACCTTGGTGATCTCAGATGGCTGGAGCCCATGTAATCAGACCAAAGCCTTGGTCTGTCCTCAAAGAGGAGCCCTGGCGCTGATTGGCAACCAGTGGCCTTGCTGGGCCACGCATAGCCTTTGGGCATTCGTTGGGGGGAGGAGAAGCAACCTTGATTCAGATGCTGGGCTTGAGGAGAGCCGATTCCCCCTGGATCATACTGGCAGGAAAGAGGAGGGAGGTGGGATGCAGGGGGAGGGGGCACCAAGCAGGCCCGGATTGCCCTGCTCATCAGCACCCCACGTTAGTCACTTGCCAGAAGAGAGGGTATGAGGAAGAAGCCACTTTATTCCCCATACTATTCTGAGAGTGGTGGGAGGGAGGGCTGTACTGGGAGGTTATTGGAAAGCCTGGAGTGCCAGCAGAAGAAATCTGCACGGCTGGATGGAGGCAGTGGGAGAACATGAAAGGTGCTCAGCCAGGGCTATTCCAAAGAGACCATGGCCCTCAGAGCCAAGCCCGTGTCCCTCGGCCTGGGCTCCTGTCTTGTGTGATCTGCCCAGTCTGCCTCTCTAGCCTCATCCCCCTTGCTCCGCGTAGGGCTCTTTGCACCAGCCATTCTGTAATCTTCGCAGTCTCTCCACATGTTCCAGGCTCCTTCTTGCTTTTCTGCCAGAAACGCACATTGTGCCAGGTACAAATATAATTACACTTAGTGCTGCCTTTGGAATGGCAGCATTCCCACTTTACAGATGAGAAAACTGAGGCTCACAGCGGAGCAAATGGGCTAAGCTCTTACAGGTAAATAGATGCCAGTTCCAATATTCAACCCAGATCAGTTTGACTCCAAAGTCTGTGCTTTCACTCTTCTGCCACACTCCCTCGCTAGAAAATGATTGAGGTCAGAACCAAGCTGCAACAGGAGAATAGAACAAAAGGTGCTGTCCACACAGAACCTGGCACATAGCTAGAGCTTCAAAAATACTGGTTGTGTGAATGAATGAGCAGCTCAGAGAGGAAGGCCGTAGGAAGAAGGGCTAGGACACAGACCCTGGGCTTGTGCCAGAAGGGACAGATGCTTGACTTTGACTAGGAAACAGGGCAGAACTGTGGGTGAGGCCAAGTGACTCCAGCTTGCAAAGGGACTGGGAGACAGGACTGTCATGAACAAGCTGGACTCAGTGACTGATCCGAGGTGGAGAGGAGAGAGGAGGCCAGGTTGTCCACGGCCCGCCCTAGCATGGTGCCCCAGCCACCAGCCCAGGCAGGGACTCAGAAGGGTCTCCACGGCCGTGCACAGATTGCAGGATACCTCTGAGTCTCTGAGCTAGGTGTCTGGGAGAACTAGCACACCGAGCAATCCGAAGGGGAACGGACCATCCACCCACATGGACAGGGGGTGGTCCTGGTGCTGGGTCACCATGGGAAGGCACAGGTGGGTACCTGGGCTCTGTGCTGCATGGATGTCCGATGACCCAGAGATGGTACAGTCCAGTGGTCCATGGAACCCACAGTCCATCGGGGAGATGGAGATCAGCTGGAAGGCAGTGCTCAGGCGGAAGGGCACTGCGCCGTCAGGGAGATGGAAAAAGTGATGTCGTTGAGGAACAATGTGGCCAAAGGAATGAGCTGTAACTTGCTGGATCCAAAAGGACAAACGGGAAAACTGCTGCCAGAGGCCCAGGGGTGTCTGATGATGGCCTGACACGGCCCTGGGGGAGGGATTGAGCCCCAGTCCAGAGGCCAGAAGGGAGTCACCCCATAGGCTCCGTGGACCTTTTCTGCCCCCCGCAACACCTTGTCAAACAAACCCTCCGGTCTCTTAATAAGGATTGATGAATTGAGTCAGGACAGAACTCCTGGCCAGAGAACTCTACCCTGTTTCAATGGAGTGGATCTAAGGATGCAGTCGTGAGGCAGAGGAAAGAGCACAGGTTCTGGGGTCAGCATCCCTGGGTGGGTCCTGCTCTGCCCAGCTGTGTGACCCACCTTCTTAAACTGTGTTGGCAGGATTAGGTGAGAGAAGGGAAGTACCAGTCCTTGAGTCAGGACTGGCATGTCTCAGTGCTTCTTTCCTTTCCCTCTGTTCCCTACTTCCCGGGTAAGAGCTGGGGAAAACCAGCCCTGCACCAGAGCTTAGGGAAGAAGCCAGCCCTGAGGCTTAGGTGAGCTGGTCAGGAAAAGGGGCTTCCTGGTCTAGCATGTGTTGCGTGGGCTGTGGATGGACTGAGCTGATTAGAGGCAGGCAAGACACTCAGCAGAGATTCAGGGGAAATTTAGAATCTTGAAATGAGTGTCACAGGAAATGTGTGTGTGTGTGTGTGTGTGTGTGTGTGTGTGTGTATTGTGTGGAGTTGTGGTGGAAGTCATCTGGTCGAAATTCCCACTCTACAAGTGAGGAAACAGAGGCCCAGGGAAGGGAAGGGTCAAGGGCATGCAACATGATGATGGTACTTGGTTCTTGATTGAGTTCTAGTCCCATTGCTGAGTTTCCTAGTAAGAAAGATCTCTGACTAGCAAAGAAATAATGGGGTTCCAGGCAATGGTCAGGGTACCAGACTTGAGCAGAGGTATTTGTGTTCACCTTGGGAATCTGGAGGAACTGGAACTTGATTTTTATTGTAGTCAAAATTGTTGAGAACCCAATTAGCCCTGGGTAGGGCTCCGGCTCACCTGCTACCCTGTGAGGCCCAGCCGTCTGCAGAGGGGTGTTCTCTCCTGGAAGCTTGGGACCAGGGAGCTTCAGGGTCTGATGGACTAGGATTCCTGGAGGTGGCTGATCTCCAAGGGTTTGACTGGGGCACACAGATGGCCACGCCAAGGCTTCTGTCCACCCACCAATGGTGAACCCAGAAATATGTTGTCCTCTTTGCCCCAAAACTCAGCTTTAAGAGCACATCCAGTGCATGTGTGGTCCCGCTGTCATCTCCATTTTTCCAAGGAGGAAGGGTGGCTCCAAAGTCCACCCAGACGGTAAGTGGGGGAGGTGGGACTTCTGGGTTTTCAGACACACTACGGTCTCTGCATCTGCCTCTTCTCTCCGCACACACCTCCCTCAGGGCCTGTGATTCTCCTCAGCTGCCAGGTCAGTTCCCCTGAACACCTTCAACTGTAAGTCCCGTTTCTCACCTCCTGTATCTGAGCCCTTTCACCCTCAGGCTGGACCAACCTTCTCCACCAGGTCGGGGGAGGGATGCAGAAAGGGAAGCCTGATGCCCCTGTACAGAGAGGGAAATGAGGCACGGGGCTGGCCTGAGCCAATGTCAGGATCCAAGCTTCCCTGTCCGCAGGTCCAGTAAGGGAGGCCCAGAGCTGCAGGGAAAGGCAGAGAAACACCACTCTGTTTTCTTAAGCTCCCAGCTGGGTCTGAGAACACCAAATCCTCTTTGAAAAAATAGAAAAGGGATTTAAAAAAAATCAAGATATTAACCTTCTGAAACTGGACACTCCCCTCCATGTAGAGATCAACTTCTTTTCTAAGCATTTTTTTTTCATTTCTATAAACATCTTAATTCAGGCCGACATCATGGCCAGCCTGGATTATGGATGGATGGAGAGACGGATGGCCTCGTCTCAGCCACACAGGCATATGTGTGTGACGTGCGTGTGCACGCACACGCACATACACACATCTGGAACAGCAGAGAGAGCATTGGTCGAGGAGCCGAAGACCTGGGCTTTATTTTCAGCTCTGCTGCTGAACCCTGGACCTCAGTTTTCTCATCTATAAAAGGGGTGGCTGGACCAGCCAGGTTTCTAAGACTCCTTCCCCCCACTCCCCAACTTTCTGGCACTGTGCAGCAGTGTAGGTTGGCCGCCTTGCTTCTCAAGGACCCTGCCTGTTTCTCCCGGAACTTCTCTGACAGTCTTCAGGCCTGAACAGCATGCAGGGAGAAGGAGGGGGGAGGGAAAGCATGCATTCCAGTTCTGTGTGGGACCAGGGCTGCTTTTATGGTTATCTCAGCTCTGCTGGAAATGTAAAGTCACATGTAAAACACCCAGCACGTGATCTGAGCACACTAGAGGTGCTTCCCAAAGTCTGTGCTTTCCCCTTTCACCTCCTTTTCTTAGTTCACCTGGAGGCTCATCCCCATCTGAGGCCCGGTTCCCTTTATCAACCCCAGCCAACGGAGAAGCCACGTCATTTTTGTTTTCTAGCTTCAGGTTCCCCTCAGCCTGTGTCACACGGCTCCAGTATGAACTCTTGAATGTTTCCCATCACTTTTAGGATGAAGACCTGGCCCCTCGGTGTGGCCTGCAGGGGGGTCTTGCGGATCCGCACCCCCTACTGCTCCAGCCTGGCCTGGCAGTCCACTTACCCTGCCCCTCTGGGCTTTTGGATCCTTCTTTCAGGTCCCCAGGTCATGCTCCTTCCATCTTGGCCTCCTCACGAACCCTACCTCTGCCCGGGCTCGCCCCTGTGTCTACCTGGCGCACACCTGCTCTTCTGACAGTCCCTTCCCCAGGAAGTCCTCCTTGACCCCAGGGAGGTTAGGCCCCTCATGCCGTGGTCCTCTCCTTCCCAATGACAAAACACCATCATAATGAAAAGACCAGCTGTACCTCAAGTATGTGATGTCTGTCTCCGCCACTGGACCGTAAACTCCAGGAGGGCAGGGGCAGGTCGGTGTGTCTGTTTGGTTCAACACTGTCTCCCCAGCACCTGCTCAGTGTCTGAATTCCATAGTAAATGAATGAGTCTAAATGAGTCTTTAAACACACCTGAAACCCTGCTCAGCACCTTCCATGAAGTCCAGGCAGAACATTCCCTAAAATAGCTTCACTCTTCATCACTCTGACCTCCCCTAAAGGTCCCCTCTTTTCCTTCCTGATGCCACATACTCTCAAAACCTCAAGTTTCTTTTTAAACATACCACCAGCCCAATCAAGCAACACTTTTCGTATCCATATTTCAGTTCCTTCCACCTTCCGACAAGCCCAATCATTTCCAAACCTTGATTATGTTCTGGTTCTTGAGGCTGCAGCCAGCTGTGGTTATTCTCAACTCTCGTTGTCACGGGGGAGGAGGGTAGATGTGCGTAGCCCTGACTCATCGAGGACCGGGAGAGCGGCGCTGAGCGTCGTAGCCTTGGGTAGGGGTGGGCCACAGCAGTGGTCTGGTTCCGGCTAGAGCAGAGGTTATGTGAATCCCCATTCGACTGTCATTTTGGCCAGTGTTCCTCAAAGGATGCTTATAGAACAATGGTGTCTTGAGATGTTTTGCAAAAGAAAACGTCCTGCGCTCCAATGTGTTTGGGAAATTCTAAGCATCACTCAGCGTTGGTTCTTGTTTGCAAGCATCAGAAGCCAGCTCTGCTAATTTAAGCTTAAAAGGGATTTATTCTAAGGACCTTGGGCAGCTCAAAGAATCTCCTGCAGGGTCAGAAAACCAAGGGCAGAGCAGCCAGGGACAATGCCCAAAGTCATACTGCATGCCTGGCCCCAGGAAGCCCCACTGCTGCCGCCGCTGAACTAGTGCTTTATACTTGTGCCACTGGCTCCACCAGCCCTGGAAGCCGCTTCTAGAACTGCCACCACTGAAGCCTCTGAAAACAGATGGTGGCTGCTGCCACCATTGCTGCCACCACTCACATCAGAGTAGAACCTACATATTCTGGGCTTCCTTGCATCACGGTCTAGGGGTAGAGTGAGGTCATGTGCCCGCGCCCTAGCTCAAGAGAGGCGGGGACAATGTGAATTTCACATTACACTTTCAGCTTCTGTACTGGGAGGCAGCCTCTGCTTCAGCAGACAGGGGAAACCCTTAAACATAGGAAAGGGGGGCAGGTGCTGATTGGCCCAAAATGACAACTGTTCTCTGCACTGTGGGCCCTGGACACCTGCCCTGGGAGTGCGCCGTGCTCTAGCGCAGGGTCTACCAGTCTTAGTACTGTTGACGTTTGGACCAGACACTTCTTTGTGGTGGGCTATCCCGGGCATTGTGGGATGTTTAGCATCCAGGCCTCCATCCACCACATACCAGTAGCACCCCTCCAGTTGTGAAAGCTAAAAACGTCTCAGTACATTGCCACATGTGCGCTGGGGGTGAATTTGCCCCTGGCTGAGAACAACTGCTCTAGGAGATGTGTAGGAAATGTGTAATATGTCTGAGGAAGTAAGATTGATTTAACCCGGTTCCCCAAGCTTATTTGACCATGGAGACGTTTTTTTTTCTCTAACTCTCTTTGGCTCTATTTCACAGAACTTCTTCGGGAAATGCTGAGTTTATAACTGGGGCCCTCTCTCTTCATGTTTCATGGAGGTAGGAGGTTGCACAAGCCAAATGGCACTCCAGGTCTCCCTGTCACCCCCTTCCCATTTGTCAACCTCCCTAGACAAGGCTGAGGCTCCTTGAGGTCCAGTTTTGCGAGGACCCACTCTCTGGGGAGTTAGTTGTGACTTTAGGAAACATTCCCAGGGTCCCAGGGAGGGGTCTGCAGAATGCCATTCAACGTGGAGAGCCAGTCTTTTCCCCTTGGCTGTGAACCTGCCCTGCAGGCAAAGCTATTGATCTAACCACCAGGCACACTGCCCCGGGGATACACCTCTGCCTGTGGCGGCCCCCTGGAGCCCCTGCACTGTTTGACAAAGATCCCACGAGATTCAGGCTCGGGACTTCCCTGGTGGTCCAGTGGTTAAGACTCCGTGCTCCCAAAGCAGGGGGCCTAGGTTCCATCCCTGGTCAGGGAACTGGATCCTGCATGCCGCAGCTAAGACCTGGTACAGCCAGATAAACAAATAAATAGTAAAAAAAAAAAAAAAAAAAAGATTCAGGCTTAAGAACGGCTAGTCTCCAGTATGTGGGCCCAGCCTCCCAGTCTGTACTCCCCACACGTCCACCACGTCAAGGCCCAAGGAACGCCCTGGACACAAGGCCAAGTCTGCCCCAACCCAGGAAATACCCTCATCACCGCGATGCTGGATGGGGTCACAGGCCCTAGAAGGGTGGGGCCGCTGCCCACTGGCCTTACCTCTGGGAAGGAGCTTTTGGAGCTGCTGCAGGCTGGGAAAAGGAGCGCGGGGAAGCAGGTGTCCTGGGCAGCTCAGCTGCCCGTTCTGGAGGCTTCTGTGATCCAGCAGTTTCCCCATACAGATGGCTCTGCTCCTGCAGGCAGCTTCACATTTGTTGCTCCCTCACGTGGCTTAGAGCGTCTCTCGCTGACCTTGGCTCTTAACCTTGGGAAACTGGGACTATGGAAGTATAATAGTGTCAGGGTTAGACAAACCTGTGATCTCGGTCGCACCACTTAACGGTGGAGTGATCTTGGCCAGGTCACCCTTATTTCGGAACTTTAATTTCATCATCCGTGCAGATTTTTAAAAAGCACTTTTCCTGCTCCTACATTTGATAATTCTAGATTTTAGGCGCTAACAGGTGGCTCCTGGGTGAGTCTCACTGAAGCCTTCCTGAGAGTTTAGGGACTCATGTTCTGGACCACAGGGCGCATCTTCATGGGGCAGGGGAGACAACGGGAATGAAAAAACAAAGGCTTAAAAGTGCCTTGGATCCCGACCAGCCAGAGGATGCGCGAATGGAAAATTCCTGCTGTGTGTCAGAGGCCCACCTGGCCCGGGTGACAGCCAGCGAGCCAGACACACAGGCCCCACTGCGTGTTTAGACAGCACTTTCCCTGCCCTGGCCAGAGTTCACCCTGCCCCCCACCAATGCTCATCCTGGGGAGTGGGGAGGGGCGGGGGTCCTCACCCGGGCCCAGGAAGGCTTCCTGGGTATTAATATCTGAGCAGGGGCTGGGGAGTGGTAGCGTGAGCTGTAATAGGAAGAATGAGCAACAGGAAGCCCAGGTTTGGCCCCAGTCTGCCCTGAACCCATCTCTGTGACCTAGTCCAGGACGCAGGGTCCTCATCTGTGTGGTGTGTGGGTTGGACAGGGAGGTCTGCAGCGTCCTCATCAGCCCTGACATTCCACTGGCGGAGGCCTACGTTCTCTCAGAGATTCCGCATCTGCCTTGGGAGAGGCCAAGCCCCTTTCAGGGGCAGGATCTGGGGGCAACTCTCAGAAGCTTCCCTCAGCCTTAAGCTCACCATCTGAGCTTAAGGAAGTCAGCCAAGCCATTGTCGGGAGCTGTGGGATCACCAGCTTTGCCAGCACTCTCAGTGCCCACCGAGGCTTGCAGGTGACCCCTGGGGGGCAGGCTCTGGGTGAGTGTAATGAAATGGACTCACTCCACCCAAAGATGGGGGCCAAAGGAGTGGGGGGCAAGAGGAGCCCTGAGCCAAGGGGGGCAGTGCTTGTCCAACACCATGTGGGGGAGAGGCCCTGAATCTGGAAATGCTCCGGGGACCAGGCCCCATACTCTAGTGTGGCCCGGGAATGTCATTGGGCTGCACCATGGCTAGGATGTAGTGGCCCTCAGACTTTGCACACATCCCACGCTCATAGCCTCAGCTGTATAGGGGTCCAGGGCCAAGCTGGGGCAGCCAAGTGCAGGTGGGGGCATTCAGAGCCGACATTACGGTTGAATACATTGGCCAAGGCTGACCTGCATGTTCCTGACTCTTGGGATTTTGATTGGCAAGTTGGGTCTATGGGTTGGGTTAGTTCTGAGAGCCTGACAAGGCCTGGTCTGGGATAATGGTTAATTCACCAGGGTCAATGCAACTTGGTCTACTGGACACCCTCCCTTGAATCTCTTCTTAGCTCACGTTCCCACAGAGAGAAAATCCCTCTCATTACCTTTTACCTCTCCCCTGGATGCCAAGAAAATGTGACACATTTCCACCCAAGGACACCACTGCTTCTGAACTCTGCCCATCCCTAGCCTGTCTCTGCCCAGACCACCCTTCAGGCAAATACTTACAGGAAAGTACTGGAATGACACCACAGACAAGCCAGAGCAAGGACAACCCTGGCCCAGACAACGAGTCACTCTGCCTAGCTGCTTGGACCAGCCCACTGGAGAGGGCTTCCAGGCCTCATCCTGGCCTACCATTCCCCTCCTTCCCTCCATCCTTCTGTCTAAGGCCAGAGCTGAGCTCCCCTAGTCGCTCAGAAGGAATGGTCTCTTTCTCAGATCCTAAGTCAGCCCCTCAGCGCCAGGGCACACCCGCCCTCTCTGAAGCCCCAGCTGCCGGCGCTGCCAGAGACTTACTCCAGGGAAGCTGCCTGCACCTCACCCCTGCCCTACCCCAGGTCAGTTTCACGACCCCTTCCACTCAGGAAATCCCTTCTCCTATGTTTTGTTTCCTCCAGCCTGTGTTTTTTCCCTCTGATTCCTTATACGTGTTCCCAGCGATTCGGGTCACCCAGAAATCTCTTTCTTGCCTCTTGTGGGACCAGGGTCCACATCACAACGTGCATCTCTGAAATTCAAGGATGCTCCAGGGTGGGAATAGATGGGAGTGCATACACACGTGTGTGTGTGTGTGTGTGTGTGTGTGTGTGTGTGTGTGTGTGTGTG